>NW_012101685.1:46891-48862 GCF_000951045.1 Mandrillus leucophaeus | reverse complement strand
AAAGCATCTCACAGAGTTGCAGCTTTCCCTTCAAGAAGTCGTTTGCTAAGACTGTTTTTGTGGTATTTGCAAACTGAAATTTGGAAGCCCATAGAGTTCTATGGTGGAAAAGAAAATATAGTCAGATAAAAACAGAAAGAAGATTTCTGAGAAACTGCTTTGTGATGTGTGAATTCCAATCACTGCGTTACAGCTGTATTTCGTGGAGTTGTTTGCTAGCCTTATTTCTGTGGAATCTGAGAACTGATATTTTGGATCCCTTTGAAGAATATAGGGCCAAAGGAAATATCATCCAATAAAAATGAGAAAGAAGCTTTCTGAGAAACTTCTTTGTGATCTGTGAATTCATCTCACCGAGTTACACCTTTCCCCTCAAGAAGCCTTTCGCTAAGACTGTTCTTCTGTAAATTGCAAAGTGATATTTGGAAGTCCATGGAGGGCAATGGTGAAAAAGAAAATATCCTCAGATAAAAACTAGAAGGAAGCTTTCTGAGAAACTGCTTTGTGTTCTGCTAATTCTTCTTACAGTTTTACAGCTTTGCGCCTAAGGAGCCGTTCGCTATGTCTGCTCCTGTGGAATTTGCAAAGTGATATTTGGAAGCCCATAGAGGCCCATGGTGAAAAAGAAAATGTCCTCTGAGAAAAACTGGAAAGAAGCTTTCTGAGAAACTGCTTTGTGATGAGTGACTTCCACTCACAGAGTTACAGCTGTATTTCGTGGAGCTGTGTGCTAGCCTTATTTCTGTGCAATCTGAAAACTGATATTTTGGATCCCTTTAAAGACTATAGGGCCAAAGGAAATATCCTCTGATAAAGATGAGAAAGAAGCTTTCTGAGGAACTTCTTTGTGATCTGTGAATTCGTCTCACAGAGTTACAGCTTTCCCCTTCAAGAAGCCATTCACTAGGACTGTTCTTGTGGAATTTGGAAAGTGATATTTGGAAGCCCATGTAGGACTATGGTGTAAAAGAAAATATCCTCAGACAGAAACCGGAAAAAAGCTTTCTGAGAAACTGCTTTGTGATCTGTGAATTCATCTCAAAGAGTTACAGCTTTGCACTCAAGAAGCCGATGGCTAAGACTGCTCTTGTGGAATTTTCAAAGGGATATTTGGAAGCCCATGGAGGGCTATGGTGAAAAAGAAAATATCCTCAGATAAATACTGGAAAGGAGCTCTCTGAGAAACTGCTTTGTGTTCTGTTAAGTCATCTCACAGATTTACAGTTTTCCCCTTAAGAAGCCGTTCGCTAAGACGGTTCTTGTGGAATTCACAATGTGATACTTGGAATCCCTTAGCGTCCTATGGTTAAAAAGAAAATATCCTCAGTTAGAAACTGGAAAGAAGCTTTCGTAGAAACTGCTTTGTAATGTGTGAATTCCACTCACTGAGTTACAGTTGTATTTCGTGGAGCTGTTTGCTAGCCTTATTTCTGTGGAATCTGAGGACTGATATTTCGGATCCCTTTGAAGACCATAGGTCCAAGGGAAATATCCTCCAATAAAAATGAGAAAGAAGTATTCTGAGAAACTTCTTTGTGGTCTGTGAATTCATCTCCCAGAGTTACAGCTTTCTCTTCAAGAAGCCGTTTGCTAAGACTGTTCTTGTGGAATTTGCAAAGTGATATTTGGAAGCCCATAGAGGACTATGGTGAAAAAGAAAATATCCTCCGATAAAAACTTGAAAGAAGCTTTCTGAGAAACTGCTTTATGATGTTTGACTTCCACTCACTGAATTAGACTTGTATTTCATGGATCTCTTTGCTAGCCTTATTTCTGTGGAATCTGAGAACTGATATTTCGGATCCCTTTGAAGACTATAGGGCCATAGGAAATATCCTCCGAAAAAAATGAGAAAGAAGAATTCTGAGAAACTTCTTTGTGATCTGTGAATTCATGTCACAGAGTTACAGCTTTCCCCTCAAGAAGCCTTTCGCTAAGACAGTTCTTGTGTAATTTTCAAAGTGACATTTG
>NW_012101685.1:43707-46289 GCF_000951045.1 Mandrillus leucophaeus | reverse complement strand
GAGGCCTATGGTGAAAGAGAAAATATCTCAGTTAAAAACTGGAAATAAGTTTTCTGAGAAACTGCTTTGTGTTCTGTTAATTCGTCTAACACTGTTACAGTTTTCCCCTCAAGAAGCCGTTCGCTATGACTGTTCTTGTGGAATTTTCAAAGTGATATTTGGAAGCCCATGCAGGCCTATGGTGGAAAAGAAAATATCCTCAGGTAAAAACTGGAAAGAATATTTCTGAGAAAATGCTTTGTGATGTGTGACTTCCACTCACTGAGTTACCGATGAATTTCATGGAACTGTTTGCTAGCCTTATATCTGTGGAATCTGAGAACTGATATTTCTGATCCCTTTGAAGACTATAGGGCCAAAGGAAATATTCTCCGATAAAAATGAGAAAGAAGCTTTCTGAGAAACTTCTTTGTGATCTGTGAATTCATCTCCCAGATTAAAGCTTTCCACTCAAGAAGCCTTTCGCTAGGAGTGTTCTTGTGGAATATGGAAAGGGATATTTGGAACCCCATGGAGGGCTATGGTGAAAAAGAAAATATCCTCAAATAAAAACTGGAAAGAAGCTTTCTGAGAAACTGCTTTGTGAGGTGTGACTTCCACTCACTGAGTTACAGCTGTATTTCATGGAGCTGTTTGCTAGCCTTATTTCTGTGGAATTTGAGAACTGATATTTCGGATCCCTTTGAAGACGATAGGGCCAAAGGAGATAACCTCTGATAAAAATGAGAAAGAATCATCATGAGAAACTGCTTTGTGCATTGTTAATTCATCTCACAGAGTTACAGTTTTATTCACAAGAAGCCGTTCGTTAAGACTGTTCTTGTGGAATTTGGAAAGTGATACTTGGAAGTCTATGGAGCGCTATGGTGAAAAAGAAAATATCCTCAGATAAAAGCTGGAAAGAAGCTTTCTGAGAAACTACTATGTGATGTTTGACTTCCACTCACTGAATTACAGCTCTATTTCGTGGAGCTCTTTGCTAGCCTTATTTCTGTGTAATCTGAGAACTGATATTTCGGATTCCTTTGAAGACGATAGGGCCAGTGGAAATATACTCAGGTAAAAATGAGAAAGAAGCTTTCAGAGTGTCTTCTTTGTGACTTGTGAATTAATCTCACAGAGTTACAGCTTTCCCCTCAAGATGCCTTTCGCTAAGACTATTTTTGTGGAATTTGCAAAATGATATTTGGAAGCCCATGGAGGGCTGTGGTGAAAAAGAAAATATCCTCAGATAAAAACTGGAAAGAAGCTTTCTGAGAAACTGTTTTGTGTCTGTTAATTCACCTCACAGAGTTACCGCTTTACCCTCAAGAAGCCATATACTAAGACTGTTCTTGTGGAATTTACAAAGTGATATTTGTTAGCCTATAGAGGCCTATGGTGAAAAAGAAAATACCCTCCGATAAAAACAGGAAACAAGCTTTCTGAGATACTCTTTGTGATGTGTGAGTTCCACTCACTGAGTTACTGCTGTATTTCGTGGAGCTGTTTTTTAGCCTTATTTCTGTGGAATCTGAGAACTGATATTTCGGATCCCTTTGAAGACTATAGGGCCATGGGAAATATCCTCCGAGAAAATGAGAAAGAAGAATACTGAGAAACTTCTTTGTGATCTGTGAGTTCATGTCAGTATTACAGCTTTCCCCTCAAGAAGTCTTTCGCTAAGACAGTTCTTGTGTAATTTTCAAAGAGATATATGGAAGCCCATGGAGGGCATGATGAAAAAGAAAATATCCTCAGATAAAAACTGGAAAGAAGCTTTGTGAGAAACTGCTTTGTGTTCTATTCATTCATTTCACAGAGTTGCAGCTTTCTCCTCAAGAAGTCGTTCGCTAAGACTGTTCTTGTCGAGTTTCCAAAGTGATATTTGGAAGGCCATAGGGGCCTATGATGAAAAAGAAAATATCTTCAGATAAAAACTTGAAAGAAGCTTTCTGAGAAACTGCTTTTTGATGTGTGACTTCCACTGACTGGGTTACTGGGGTATTTCGTGGAGATGTTTGATAACCTTATTTCTGTGGAATCTGAGATCTCATATTACGGATTCCTTTGAAGACTATAGTGCCAAAGGAAATATCCTCCGATAAAAATGAGAAAGAAGCTTTCTGAGAAACTTCTTTGTGATCTGTGAATTCATCTCACCGAGTTACAGCTTTCCTCTCAAGAAGCCTTTCGCTGAAACTGTTCTTGTGGAATTTGCAAAGGGATATTGGGAAGCCCATGGAGGGCTATGGTGGAAAACAAAATATCCTCAGATAAATACAGGAAAGAAGCTTTCTGTGAAAATGCTTTGTATTCTATTCATTCACTTCACAGAGTTGCAGCTTTCCCCTCAAGAAACCATTCGCTAAGTCTCTTCTAGTGGAATTTGCAAGGTGATATTTGGTATTCCATAGAGGCCTGTGGTGTAAAAGGAAATATCCTCAGATAAAAACTGAGAAGCAGCTTTCTGAGAAACTGCTTTGTGATGAGTGACTTCCACTCACTGAGTTACATTTGTATTTCGTGGAGCTGTTTCATATCCTTATTTCTCTGGAGTCTTTGAACTGATATTTCAGATCCCTTTGAAGACTATACTCCAA
>NW_012101685.1:33747-43657 GCF_000951045.1 Mandrillus leucophaeus | reverse complement strand
TGAAGACTATAGTGCCAAAGGAAATATCCTCCGATAAAAATGAGAAAGAAGCTTTCTGAGAAACTTCTTTGTGATCTGTGAATTCATCTCACCGAGTTACAGCTTTCCTCTCAAGAAGCCTTTCGCTGAAACTGTTCTTGTGGAATTTGCAAAGGGATATTGGGAAGCCCATGGAGGGCTATGGTGGAAAACAAAATATCCTCAGATAAATACAGGAAAGAAGCTTTCTGTGAAAATGCTTTGTATTCTATTCATTCACTTCACAGAGTTGCAGCTTTCCCCTCAAGAAACCATTCGCTAAGTCTCTTCTAGTGGAATTTGCAAGGTGATATTTGGTATTCCATAGAGGCCTGTGGTGTAAAAGGAAATATCCTCAGATAAAAACTGAGAAGCAGCTTTCTGAGAAACTGCTTTGTGATGAGTGACTTCCACTCACTGAGTTACATTTGTATTTCGTGGAGCTGTTTCATATCCTTATTTCTCTGGAGTCTTTGAACTGATATTTCAGATCCCTTTGAAGACTATACTCCAATGGAAATATCCTCCGATAAAAATGAGAAAGAAGCATTTTGAGAGACTTGTTTGTGATCTGTGAATTCATCTCAAAAGTTACAGGTTTCCCCTCAAAAAGCCTTTCGCTGAGACTGTTCTTGTGGAATTTGCAAAGGGATATTTGGAAGCCCATGGAGGGCTATGGTGAAAAAAAATTATCCTCAGATAAAAACTGGAAAGAAGCTTTCTGAGAACCTGCTTTGTGTTCTGTTAATTCATCTCATAGTTTTACAGCTTTGCCCTCAAGAAGCCGTTTGCAAAGACTGTTCATTTGGAATTAGCAAAGTGATATTTGGTAGCCCATAGAGGCCTATGGTGAAAAAGAAATATCCTCAGATAGAAACTGGAAATAATCTTTCTGAGAAACTGCTTTGTGATGTGTGACTTCCACTTACTGAGTTACAGCTGTATTTTTTGGAGCTGTTTGCTACCCTTATTTCTGTGGAGTCTGAGAACTGATATTTTGGATCCCTCTGAAGACTATGGTGCCAAAGGAAATATATCCGATAAAAATGCGAAAGAAGCTTTCTGAGAAACTTCTTTGTGTTCTGTGAATTCATCTCACAGAGTTACAGCTTTCCCCTAAAGAAGCCTTGCGCTAACACTGTCCTTGTGGAATTTGCAAAGCGATATTTGGAACCCCATGGATGGTTATGGTGAAAAAGAAAATATCTTCAGATAAAAAGTGGCAGGAAGCTTTCTGAGAAACTGCTTTGTGTTCTGTTAATTCATCTCACAGAGTTACAGCTTTCCTCTCAAGAAGTCGTTCACTAAGGCTGTTCTTGTGGAATTTGCAAAGTGATATTTGGAAGCCCATGGAGATCAATAGTGAAAAAGAAAATATCCTCAGATAAACTACAAAGAAGCTTTCTGAGAAACTGCTTTGTGTTCCCTTATTTCATCTCAGAGAGTTACATCTTTCCCCTAAAGAAACCGTTCAATAAAATTGTTCCTACGAAATTCCCAAAGCGTTATTTGGAAGCCCATAGAGGGCTATGGTGAAAAAGAAAAAAATCTCAGATAAAAACAGGAAAAAAGATTTCTGAGAAACTGCTTTGTGATGTGTGACTTCCACTCACGAACTTACAGCTGCATTTCCTGGAGCTCTTTGCTAGCCTTATTTATGTGGAATCTCAGAACTGATATTTCGGATCCTTTTGAAGACTATAGGGCCAAAGGATATATTCTCCGATAAAAATGAGAAAGAATCTTTCTGAGAAACTACTGTGTGATCTGTGAATTCATTGCACAGAGTTACAGCTTCCCCCTCCAGAAGTCTTTCGCTAACACTGTTTTTGTGGAATTTGCAAAGTGAAATTAGGAAGCCCATGGAGGGCTATGGAGAAGAAGAAAATATTCTCAGGTAAATACTGGAAAGAAGCTCTCTCTGAAACTGCTTTTTCATGTGTGAGTTCCACTCACTGAGTTACAGCTGTATTTTGTGGAGCTGTTTGCTACTGTTAATTCTGCGGAAAATGACAACTGATATTTCATATCCCTTTGAACTCATAGGGCCAAAGGAAATATCCCCCGATAAAAATGAGAAAGAAGTTTTCTGAGAAACTTCTTTGTGATCTGTGAATTCATCTCACAGAGTTACAGCTTTCCCCTCCTGCAGCCTATCGCTAAGACTGTTCTTGTGGAGATTGCAAATTGATATTGGGAAGCCCATGGAGTTCCACGGTGAAAAAGAAAATATCCTCAGATAAACTGGGAAGAAGCTTTCTGAGAAACTGCTTTGAGTTCCGTTATTCCATCTGAGAGAGCTACAGCTTTCCCTTCAAGAAGTCTTTCGCTAAGACTGTTCTTATGGAATTTGCAAAGTGATATTTGGAAGCCGATGGAGGACTATGGTGAAAAAGAAAATATCCTCAGATAAAACTGCAAAGAAGCTTTCTGAGAAAATGCTTTGTGATGTGAGACTTCCACTCACTGAGTTACAGCTGTATTTCATGGAGCTGTTTGCTCACATTATTTCTGTGGAATCTGAGAACTGATATTTCGGATCCCTTTGAAGACTAGAGGGCCAGAGGAAATATACTCCGATAACTGCGAGAAAGAAGTTTTCTGAGTATATTCTTTGTGATCTGTGAATTCATCTCACAGAGTTATGGCTTTCTCCTCAAGAAGCCGTTCGCTAAGACTGTTCTTGTGGAATTTACAAAGTGACATTTGGAAGCCCATGTAGGGCTATGGTGAAAAAGAAAATATCCTCTGATAAAAACTGGAAAGAAGCTTTCTGAGAAAATGCTTTATGATGTGTGACTTCCTCTCACTGAGTTACGGCTGTATTTCGTAGAGCTGTTTGCTGTCCTTATTTACTGGAATCTGAGAACTGATATTTCGGAAACCTTTGAAACCTATAGGGCCAAAGGAAACATCCTCCTATAAAAATGAGAAAAAAGCTTTCTGAGAAATTTGTTTGTGATCTCTGAATTCATCTCACAGATTTGCAGCATTCCCCTAAAGAAGCCTTTCACTAAGACTGTTCCTGTGGAATTTGCAAAGTGATATTTGGAAGCCCATGGAGGGCTAAGGTGAAAAAGAAAATGTCCTCGGAGACAAAGTGGAAGGAAGGTTTCTGAGAAACTTCTTTGTGTTCTACTAATTCATTTCATAGAATTACAGCTTTCCCTTCAAGATGCCTTTCGCTAAAATTCTTCTTGCGTAATTTGCCGAGTGATATTTGGAAGCCCATACAGTGCTATGGTGAAAAAAAAAATATGCTCAGATAAAAATTGGAAAGAAGCTTTCTGAGAAACTGCTTTGTGTTCTTAATTCATCCCACAGAGTTACAGCTTTCCCCTCAAGAAACCGTTCGCTAAGACTGTTCTTGTGTAATTTGGAAACTGATATTTGGAAGCCCATGGAGGGCTATGGGGCAAAAGAAAACACACTCAGATAAAAACTGGAAAGAAGGTTTCTGAGAAACTGTTTCTGTTTTGTTAATTCTTCTCCCAGAGTTACAGCTTTCCCCTCAAGAAGGCCATCACTAAGACTGTTCTTGTGGAAGTTGGAAAGTGACATTTGGAAGCCCATAGAGGGCTGTGGTGAAAAAGAGAATATCCTCAAATAAAAATTGAAAAGAAGCTTTCTGAGAAACTGCTTTGTGATGCTTGACTTCCACTCACTGAGTTACAACTGTATTTCGTGGAGCTGTTTGCTAGCCTTACTTCTGTGGAATCTGAGAACTGGTATTTCGCATTCCTTTGAAGACTATGAGGCCAAAGGATATATTCTGCAATAAAAATGAAAAAGAAGCTTTCTGAGTATCTTCTTTGTGATCTGTGAATTCAACTCCCAGAGGTGCAGCTTTCCACTCAAGAAGCGTTTGGCTAAGACTGGTCTTGTGCAATTGGCAAAGTGATATTTGGAAGCAAATGGAAGGCTATGGTGAAAAAGAAAATATCCTCAGATAAAAACTGGAAAGAAGCTTTCTGAGAAACTGCTTTGTGACGTGTGACTTCCCCTCACTGACTTACAGCTGTATTTTGTGGAGCTCTTTGTTAGCCTTATTTCTGTGGAATCCCAGAATTGATATTTCGGGTTCTTTTGAAGACTATAGGGCCAAAGGAAATATCCTCCGATGAAAATGAGAAACAAGCTTTCTGAGAAAGTGCTTTGTTAAGTGTGACTTCCACTCACTGAGTTACAGCTGTATTTCGTGGAGCTGTTTCCTAGCCTTATTGCTGTGAAATCTCAGAACTGATATTTCCGATCTGTTTGAAGACAGAAGAGCCAAATTAAATATCCTCCTATAAAAATGAGAAAGAAGCTTTCTGAGTAATTTCTTTGTGATCTGTGAATTCATTTCACTGAGTTACAGCTTTCTCCTCAAGAAGCCTTTCGCTAAATCTGTTCTTGGGGAATTTGCAAAGTGATATTTGAAAGCCCATGGAGGGCTGTGGTGAAAAAGAAAATATCCTCTGATTAAACCTTTAAAGGCGCTTTCTGAGAAACTGCTATGTGTTCTGTTAATTCATCTCAAACAGTTACAGTTTTCCCCTCAGAAGCCGTTCGCTAAGACTGCTCTGTGCAATTTGGAAAGTGACATTTGGAAGCCCATAGAGGGCTGTGGTGAAAAAGAAAATATCCTCAAATAAAAATTGAAAAGAAGCTTTCTGAGAAACTGCTTTGTGATGCTTGACTTCCACTCACTGAGTTACAACTGTATTTCGTGGAGCTGTTTGCTAGCCTTACTTCTGTGGAATCTGAGAACTGGTATTTCGCATTCCTTTGAAGACTATGAGGCCAAAGGATATATTCTGCAATAAAAATGAAAAAGAAGCTTTCTGAGTATCTTCTTTGTGATCTGTGAATTCAACTCCCAGAGGTGCAGCTTTCCACTCAAGAAGCGTTTGGCTAAGACTGGTCTTGTGCAATTGGCAAAGTGATATTTGGAAGCAAATGGAAGGCTATGGTGAAAAAGAAAATATCCTCAGATAAAAACTGGAAAGAAGCTTTCTGAGGTGACGTGTGACTTCCCCTCACTGACTTACAGCTGTATTTTGTGGAGCTCTTTGTTAGCCTTATTTCTGTGGAATCCCAGAATTGATATTTCGGGTTCTTTTGAAGACTATAGGGCCAAAGGAAATATCCTCCGATGAAAATGAGAAACAAGCTTTCTGAGAAAGTGCTTTGTTAAGTGTGACTTCCACTCACTGAGTTACAGCTGTATTTCGTGGAGCTGTTTCCTAGCCTTATTGCTGTGAAATCTCAGAACTGATATTTCCGATCTGTTTGAAGACAGAAGAGCCAAATTAAATATCCTCCTATAAAAATGAGAAAGAAGCTTTCTGAGTAATTTCTTTGTGATCTGTGAATTCATTTCACTGAGTTACAGCTTTCTCCTCAAGAAGCCTTTCGCTAAATCTGTTCTTGGGGAATTTGCAAAGTGATATTTGAAAGCCCATGGAGGGCTGTGGTGAAAAAGAAAATATCCTCTGATTAAAACTTTAAAGGCGCTTTCTGAGAAACTGCTATGTGTTCTGTTAATTCATCTCAAACAGTTACAGTTTTCCCCTCAGAAGCCGTTCGCTAAGACTGCTCTGTGCAATTTGCAAAGTGATATTGGGAAGTCCATGGAGGGCTTTGGTGAAAAAGATAATATCCTCAGATAAAAACTAGAATGAAGCTCTCTGAGAAACTGCTTTGTAATGTGTGTCTTTCACTCACTGAGTTACAGCGGTATTTTGTGGATCTATTTGCTTGCATTATTTCTGTGGAATCTGAGAACAGATATTTCGAACCCCTTTGAAATCTATAGGGCCAAAGGAAATAACCTCCGATAAAAATGAGAAATAAGATTTCTGAGAAACTTCTTTGTGATTTGTGAATTCATCTTACAGAGTTACACCTTTCCCCTCAAGAATCCTTTGGCTAAGGCTGTTCTTGTGGAATTCGCAAAGTGATATTTGGAAGCCCAAAGAGGGCTATGGTGAAAAAGAAAATATCCTCACATAAAAACTGGAAAGAAGCTTTCTGAGAAACTGCTTTGAGTTCTGTTAATTCATCTCACAGGGTTACAGCATTCCCCTCCAGTAGCCGTTCGCTAAGAGTCTTCTTGTGGAGTTTGCAAAGTGATATTTGGAAGCAGATAGAGGGCTATGATGAAAAAGAAAATATCCTCAGATAAAAACTGGAAAGAAGCTTTCTGACAAACTGCTTTGTGATGTGTGACTGCCACTCACTGAGTGACAGCTGCATTTCGTGGAGCTGTTTGCTCGCCTTATTTCTTTGGAATCTGAAAACTGATATTCTGGAACCCTTTGAAGACCATAGGGCATACGGAAATATCCTCCGATAAAAGTGAGACAGAAGTTTTCTGAGTATCTTCTTTGTGATCTGTGAATTCATCTCACAGAGTTACAGATTTCCCCTCAAGAATTCTTTTGCTAAGACTGTTCTTGTGGAATTTGCAAAGTGAAATTTGGAAGCCCATGGAGGGCTACGGTGAAAAAGAAAATATCTTCAGATAAAAACTGGAAAGAAGCTTTCTGAGAAACTCCTTTGTGATGTGTGACTTCCACTCACTGAGTTACAGCTGTATTTCGTGGAGCTGTTTGCTAGTCTTATTTTTGTGAAATCTGAGAACTGATATTTCGTATTCATTTGAAGACTATAGGGCCAATGCAAATATCCTCTGATAAAAATGAGAAAGAAGCTTTCTGAGAACCTTCTTTGTGCTCTGTTAATTCATCTCACGGAGTTACAGCTTTCCCCTCAAGAAGCCGTTCGCTAAGATTCTTCTTGTGGAATTTGCAAAGTGATGTTTTAAATCCCAAAGAGGGCTATGGTGAAAAAGAAAATATCCTCCAATAAAAACTGGAAAGAGGCTTTCTGAGAAAATGCTTTGTGATGTGTGACTTCCACTCACTGAGATACAGCTGTATTTCATGGAACCCCTTGCTAGCTTTATTTCTGTGGAATGTGGAACTAATATTTCGGATCCCTTTGAAGACTATAGGGCTAAAGGAAATATCCTCCTATAAAAATGAAAAAGAATCTTTCTAAGTTACCTCTTGGTGATCTGTGAATTCATCTCACAGAGTTACAGCTTTCCCCTCAAGAAGCCGTTCGCTAAGACTGTTCTTGTGTAATTTGAGAAGTGATATTTGGAAGCCCATAGAGGGCTATGGTGAAAAAGAAAATTTTCTCAGATAAAAACTGGAAGGAAGCTTTATGAGAAATTGCTTTGTGATGTGTGACTTTCACTCACTGAGCTACAGCTGTATTTCGAGGGGCTCTTTGCCAGCCTTATTTCTGTGGAATCTCAGAACTGATATTTCGGATCCTTTTGAAAACTATAGGGCCAAAGGAAATATCCTTCGATAAAAATGAGAATTAAGCGTTCTGAGTATCTTCCTTGTGATCTCTGAATTCATCTCACAGAGTTACTGCTTCCCCTCAAGAAGCCTTTCACTAAGAGTCTTCTTGTGGAATTTTCAAGCTGATATTTGGAAGCCCTTGGAGGGCTGTGGTGAAAAAGAAAATATCCTCATATAAAAAGGGGAAATAAGTTTTCTGAGAAACTGTTTTGTGTTCTTAATTCATCTCACAGAGTTACAGCTTTCCCCTCAAGCAGCCGTTCGCTTAGATAGTTCTTGTGGAATTTGGAAACTGATATTTGGAAGCCCGTGGAGGGCTATGGTGAAAAAGAAAATATCCTCAGATAAAAACTGGAAAGAAGCTTTCTAAGAAACCGCTTTCTTGTCCGTTAATACTTCTCCCTGAGTTCCAGCTTTCTTCTCAAGAAGACGATCGCTAAGACTGTTGTTTTGTAGTTTGGATAGTGATATTTGGAAGAACATAGAGGGCTATGGTGAAAAAGAATATATCCTCAGATAAAAACTGGAAAGAAGCTTTCTGAGAAACTGCTTTGTGGTGTTTGACTTCCACTCACTGAGTTACAGCTGTATTCCGTGGAGCTGTTTGCTAGCCTTATTTCTGTGGAATCTGAGAACTAATATTTCGGATCCCTTTGAGGACTATAAGGCCAAAGGAAATGTCCTCTGATAAAAAGGAGAAAGAAGCTTTCTGAGAAACTTCTTTGTGATCGGTGCATTCATCTCACAGAGTTACACCTTTCCCCTCAGGTAGACATCGCTAAGACTGTTCTGGAAATTGCAAAGTGATATTTGGAAGCCCATAGAGGGCTATGGTGAAAGAGAAAATCTCCTCAGATAAAAACTGGAAAGAAGCTTTCTGAGAAACTGCTTTGTGATGTGTGACTTCCACTCACTGAGCTACAACTGTATTTCGTGGAGCTCTTTACTAATCTTATATAAGTGGAATCTCAGAATTGATATTTCGGATCCTTTTGAAGGCTCTATGGCCAAAGGAATTATCCTCCAATAGAAATGAGAAAGAAGCATTCTGAGTATCTTCTTTGTGATCTGTGAATTCATCTAACAGAGTTACAGATTTCCCCTCAAGAAACCTTTAGCTAAGATTGTTCTTGTGGAATTTGTCAAGTGATATTTGGAAGCCCATGGAGGGATATGGTGAAAAAGAAAATATACTCAGATAAAAAGTGGAAAGAAGCTTTATGACAAACTGCTTCGTGTTCTATTAATTCTTCTCACAGTGTTACAGCTTTCCCCTAATGAAGCTGTTCGCTAAGATTGTTCTAGTGGAATCTACAAGGTGATATTTGGAAGCCCATAAAGGGCTATGGTGAAAAAGAAAATATCCTCAGAGAAAAACTGGAAAGAAGTTTTCTGAGAAACTGCTTTGTGATGTTTGACTTCCACTAACTGAGTTACAGCTGTATTTCGTGGAGGTGTTTGCTAGCCTTATTTCTGTGAAATCTGAGAACTGATATTTCGAATCCCTTTGAAGACTACAGGGCCAAAGGAAATATCCTCCGATAAAAATGAGAAAGAAGCTTTCTGAGAAACTTTGTGATCTGTGAATTCACCTCACAGAGTTACAGCTTTCCCCTCACGAAGCCTTTCGCTAAGACTGCTCTTGTGGAATTTGCAAATAGATATTTGAAGCCCATGGAGGACTCTGGTGAAAAAGAAAATATCCTCAGATAAAAACTGGAAAGAAGCTTTGTGAGAAACTGCTTTGTGATGTGTGACTTCCACTTACTGAGTTACTCCTGTTTTTCTTGGAGCTGTTTGCAAGCCTTAATTCTATTTAATCTGAGAACTGATATTTCGGAAGCCTTGAAAAACTATGGGACCAAAGGAAATATCCTCTGATAAAAATGAGAAAGGAGATTTCTGAGAATGTTCTTTGTGATCTGTGAATTCATCTCACAGAGTTACAGCTTTCTCCTAAAGAAGCATTTCTCTAAGACTGTTCTTGTGGAATTTGCAAAGTGATATTTGGAAACCCATGGAGTGCTACGGTGAAAAAGAAAATATCCTCAGATAAAAACTGTAAAGAGGATTTCTGAGAAACTACTTTCTGTTCTGTTAATCTTCTCCCAGAGTTACAGCTTTCCCTTCAAGAAGGAGATCACTAAGACTGTTATTGTGGAATTTGCAAAGTGATATTTGGAAGACCATAGAGGGTATGGTGAAAAAGAAAACATCCTCAGATAAAAACAGGAAAGAAGCTTTCTGAGAAACTGCTTTGTGATGTGTGACTTCCAATGACTTAGTTACAGCTCTATTTCGTGGAACTTTTTCTAGCTTTACTTCTGTAGAATCTCAGAACGGATATTTCGGATCCTTTTGAAGAGTATAGGGCCAAAGGAAATATCCTCTGATAAAAATGAGTATTAAGCGTTCTGAGTTTCTTCTTTGTGGTCTGTGAATTCATCTCACAGAGACACAGCTTTCCCTTAAAGAAGCCTTTCGCTAAGACTGTTCTTGTGGAATTTGCAAAGTGATATTTGGAAGCCCAT
>NW_012101685.1:32248-33697 GCF_000951045.1 Mandrillus leucophaeus | reverse complement strand
GAGGGCTATGGTGAAAAAGAAAATATCCTCAGATAAAAAGGGGAAAGAAGCTTTCTGAGAAACTTCTTTGTGTTCTTAATTCATATCACAGAGTTACAGCTTTCCCCTCAAGAAGCCGTTCGCTAAGTCTGTTCTTGTGGAATTTGGAAACTGATATTTGGAAGCCCATGCAGGGCTATGGTGAAAAAGAAAATATCCTCAGATAAAAATTGAAAAGAAGGTTTCTGAGAAACTGCTTTCTGTTCTGTTAATTCTTCTCCCAGAGTTACAGCTTTCACCTCAAGAAGTCGTTCACTAAGACTGGTCTTGTGGAATTTGCAAAGTGATATTTGGAAGCCCATGGAGGGCTATGGTGAAAAAGAAAATATCCTCCGATAAAAACTGGAAAGAAGCTTTCTGAGAAACTGCGTTGTGATGTGTGACTTCCACTCACTGAGGTACAGCTGTGTTTCATGGACCTGTTTGCTAGCCTTATTTCTGTGGAATCTAAGAACTCATATTTAGTATCCCCTTGAAGAGGATAGGGCCAAAAAATATCTTTTGATAAAAATGAGAAAGCAGTTTTTTGAGATACTTTTTTGTGATCCATTAATTCATCTCACAGAGTTACAGATTTCCCCTGAAGATGCCATTCGCTAAGACTGCTCTTGTGGAATCTGCATAGTGATATTTGGAAGCCCATGGAGGTCAATGGTGAAAAAGAAAATATCCTCAGATAAAAACTGGAAAGAAGTTTTCTGAGAAACTGCTTTGTGATGTGTGACTTCCACTCACTGAGTTACAGCTCTATTTGGTGGCGATGTTTGCCACCTTTATTTCTGTAGAATCTGAGAACTGATATTTCGGATCCCTTTGGAGTCTATACGTCCAAAGGAAATATCCTCCAATAAAAGTGAGAAAGAAGCTTTTTGAGAAACTTCTTTGTGATCTGTGAATTCATCTCAAAGAGTTAGAGCTTTCCCCTCAAAAAACCTTTCGCTAAAAGTGTTCTTGTGGAATTTGCCATGGATATTTGGAAGCCCATGGAGGGCTATGGTGAAAAAGAAAATATCCTCATATAAAAATTGGATAGAAGCTTTCTGAAAAACTGCTTTGTCTTCGCTGAATTCATCTTATAGACTTGCAGCTTTCCCCATAAGAAGCCGTTTGCTAATACTGTTCTTGTGGAATTTGCAAAGTGATATTTGGAAGCCCTTAGAGGGCTATGATGAAAAAGAAAATATTCTCCGATAAAAATTGGAAAGAAGCTTTCTGAGAAACTGCTTTGTGATGTGTGACTTCCAGTCTCTGATTTACAGCTGTATTTCGTGGAGCTGTTTGCTAGCCTTGTTTCTGTGGAATCTGAGAACTGATACTTCGGATCCCTTTGAAGACTATAGCGCCAAAGGAAACATCCTCCGATAAAAATGAGAAAGAAGCTTTATGAGTACCTTCTTTGTGATCTGTGAA
>NW_012101685.1:30768-31667 GCF_000951045.1 Mandrillus leucophaeus | reverse complement strand
TCTTCTTTCTCTAGAATCTGAGAACTGATATTTCGGATCGCTTTGAAGACTACAGGGCCAAAGGAAATGTCCTCCGATAAAAAGGAGAAAGAAGCATTCTGAGAAACTTCTTTGTGTTCTGTTTATGCATCTCACAGGGTTGAAGCTTCCCCCTCCAGAATCCGTTCGCTATGATTGTTCTTCTGGAATTTGCATAGTGATATTTTTGGAAGCCCATAGAGGGCTATGGTGAAAAAGAAAATATTCTCAGGTAAAAACTGGAAAGAAACTTTGTCAGAAACTCCTTTGTGATGTGTGACTTCCACTCACTGAGTTACAGCTGTATATCGTGGAGCTGTTTGCTAGCTTTATTTCTGTGGAATCTGAGAACAGATATTTCGGATCCCTTTGAAGACTATAGGGCGAAAGGAAATATCCTGTGATAAAAATGAGAAAGAAGCTTTGTGAGTATCTTCTTTGTAATCTGATAATTCATCTCACAGAGTTACGCCTTTCTCCTCAAGAAGCCTTTCGCTAAGACTGTTCTTGGGGAATTTGCAAAGTGATATTTGGAAGCCCATGGAAGGCTATGGTGAAAAAGAAAACATCCTCAGATAAAAACTGGAAGGAAGCTTTCTGAGAAACTGCTTTGTGTTCTGTTAATTCATCTCACTGAGTTACAGCTTTGCCCTGAAGAAGCCGTTCACTAAGCCTGTTCTTGTGGAATTCGCAAAGTGATATTTGGAAGGTCATGGAGGGCTATGATAAAAAAGAAAATATTCTCAGAAAAAAACTGGAAAGAAGCTTTCTGAGAAACGGTTTTGTGATGTGTGACTTCCACTCACTGAGTTACAGCTGTATTTCATGGAGCTGTTTGCTAGCCTTATTTCTGTGGAATCTGAGAACTGATATTTCGGATC
>NW_012101685.1:29667-30718 GCF_000951045.1 Mandrillus leucophaeus | reverse complement strand
TCTGTTATTTCATCTCACAGAGTTGCAGCTTTGTCTTCAAGAAGCCGTTCGCTAAGACGGTTCTTGTGGAATTTGTAAAGTGATATTTGGAAGCCCATAGAGGGCTACGGTGTAAAAGAAAGTATCCTCCTAAAGAAACTCGAAAGAAACTTTCTGAGAGACTGCTTTGTGAAGTGTGACTTCCACTCACTGACTTACAGCTGTATTTCGTGTAGCTGTTTGCTCCCCTTATTTCTATGGCATCAGAGCACTGATATTTTGGATCCCTTTGAAGACTGTATGGCCAAAGGAAATATCCTCCGATAAAAATGAGAAAGAAGTTTTCTGAGAAACTTCTTTGTGATCTGTGAATTCATCTCACAGTGTTACATGTATCCCTTCAAGAAGCCTTTCGCTAAGACTGGTTTTGTGGAATTTGTAAAGTGATATTTGGAAGCACATGGAGGGCTATGGTGAAAAAGAAAATATCCTCAGATAAAAACTAGAAAGAAGCTTTCTGGGAAACTGCTTTGTGTTCTGTTATTTCATCTCACAGAGTTGCAGCTTTGCATTCAAGAAGCCGTTCGCTAAGAAGGTTCTTGTGGAATTTTTAAAGTGATATTTGGAAGCCCATAGAGGGCTACGGTGTAAAAGAAAGTATCCTCCTAAAGAAACTTTCTGAGAAACTGCTTTGTGAAGTCTGACTTCCACTCACTGACTTACAGCTGTATTTCGTGTAGCTGTTTGCTCTCCTTATTTCTATAGCATCAGAGCACTGATATTTTGGATCCCTTTGAGGACTGTACGGCCAAAGGAAATATCCTCCGATAAAAATGAGAAGGAAGCTTTTTGAGAAACTTTTTTCTGATCTGTGAATTCATCTCAAAGTGTTACAGTTATCTCTTCAAGAAGCCTTTCGCTAAGACTGGTTTTGTGGGATTTGTAAAGTGATATTTGGAAGCACATAGAGGGCTATAGTGAAAAAGAAAATATCCTCAGATAAAAACTAGAAAGAAGCTTTCTGGGAAACTGCTTTGTGTTCTGTTATTTCATCTCACAGAGTTGCAGCTTT
>NW_012101685.1:27892-29617 GCF_000951045.1 Mandrillus leucophaeus | reverse complement strand
CTCCGATAAAAATGAGAAAGAAGGTTTCTGAGAAATTTCTTTCTGATCTGTGAATTCATCTCACACATTTACAGCTTTCCCCTCAAGAAGCATTTTGGTATGACTGTTCTTATGGAATTTGCAAGGTGATATTTGGAAGTCCATGGAGGGTTATGCTGAAAATGAAAATATTCTCAGATAAAAAATGGAAAGAAGCTTTCTGAGAAACTGCTTGTGATGTGTGACTTCCACTCACAGAGTTACAGCTGTATTTCGTGGAGCTGTTTGCTAGCCTTATTTCTGTGCAATCTGAGAACTGTTATTTCGGATCCCTTTTAAGACTATAGGACCAAAGGAAATATCCTCCGATAAAAATGAGAAACAAGAATTCTGAGAAACTTCTTTGTGGTCTGTGAATTCATCTCACAGAGTTAGAGCTTTCCCCTGAAGAAACCTTTCGCTAAGTCTGTTCTTGTGGAATTTCCAAAGTGATATTTGGAAGCCCATGGAGGGCTACGGGAAAAAGAAACTATCCTCAGATAAAAACTGGAAAGAAGCTTTTTGAAAAACTGCTTTGTGTTCTGTTAATTCATCTCACAGTGTTACAGCTTTCCCCTCAAGAAGCCGTTCGCTAAGACTCTTTTTGTTTAATTTGCAAAGAGATATTCGGAAGCCCATAGAGGGCTAGGGGGAAATTGGAAATATCCTGTGATAAAAACTGGAAAGAAGCTTTCTGAGAAACTGCTTTGTGATGTGTGACTTCCACTCACTGAGTTACAGCTGTATTTCCTGGACCTGTTTGCTAGCCTTATTTCTGTGCAATCTGAGAACTGATATTTCGGATCCCTTTGAAGACTATAGGGCCAAAGGAAATATCGTCCGATAAAAATGGGAAAGAAACTTTCTGAGAAACTTCTTTGTGTTCTGTTAGTTCATCTCACAGAGTTACAGCTTTCCCCTCAAGAAGCTTTTCCCTAAGACTGTTCTTCTGAAATTTGCAAAGAGATATTTGGAAGCCCATGGATGGATATGCTGAAAAAGAAAAAATCCTCAGGTAAAAACTGAAAGAAGCTTTGTTGGAAACTGCTTTGTGTTCTGTTAATTCATCTCACAGAGTTACAGCTATCCACTCAAGAAGCCGTTTGCTAAGACTGTTCTTGTGGAAATTGCACATTGATATTTGGAAGTCCTTAGAGGGCTATGGTGAAAGAGGAAATATCCTCAGAGAAAAACTGGAAAGAAATTTTCTGAGAAACTGCATTGTGATGTGTGACTTCCACTCACTGAATTACAGCTGTATTTCGTAGACCTGTTTGCTAGCCTTATTTCTGTGGAATCTGAGAGCTGTTATTTCGGATCCCTTTGAAGACTACAGGTCCAAATTATATATCCTCCGATAAAAAAGAGAAAGAACCTTTCTGAGATGCTTTTTTGTGAACTGTGAATTCATCTCACAGAGTTACACCTTTCCCCTCAAGTAGCCTTTGGCTAATTCTGTTCTTGTGGAATTTGCAAAGTGATATTTGGAAGCCCATGGAGGGCTACGGTGAAAAAGGAAATATCGTCAGATGAAAACTGGAATGAAGCTTTCTGAGAAACTGCTTAGTGATATGTGACTTCTACTCACTGAGTTACAGCTGTATTTCGTGGAGCTGTTTGCTAGCCTTACTTCTGTGGAATCTCAGAACTGTTATTACGAATCCCTTTGAATACTATAGGGCCAAAGGAAATATACTCCGATGAAAA
>NW_012101685.1:21643-25301 GCF_000951045.1 Mandrillus leucophaeus | reverse complement strand
CTTTGTGTTCTGGTAATTCATCTCACAGAGTTACAGCGTTGCCCGCAAGAAACTGTTCGCTAAGACAGTTCGAGTGGAATTTGCAAAGTGATATTTGTAACCCCATAGAGGTCTATGGTGAAAGAGGAAATATCCTCAGATAAAAACTGGAGAGAAGCTTTGTGAGAAACTACTTTGTGTTCTGTTAATTCATCTAAAAGAGTTACAGCTTTCCCCTCAAGAAGCCGTTCGCTAAGACTGTTCTTCTGAAATTTGCAAATTGATATTTGGAAGCCCATAGAGGGCTATGGTGAAAAAGAAAATATCCTCAGATTGAACCTGGAAAGAAGCTTTCTGAGAAACTGCTTTGTGTTCTGTTAATTCATCTCACAGAGTTACAGCTTTCCCCTCAGGAAGCCGTTCGCTAAGCCTGTTCTTGTGGAATTACAAAGTGATATTTGGTAGCCCATAGAGGGCTATGGTGAAAAAGGAAATATGCTCAGATAAAAACTGGAAAGAAGCTTTCTGAGAAACTTCTTTGAGATCTGTGAATTCATCTCAGAGAATTACATTTTTCTTCTCAAGAAGCCTTTTGCTAAGACTCTTCTTCTGGAATTTGCAAAGTGATATTTGAAAGCCCATGGAGGGCTTTGGTGAAAAAGAAAATATCCTCAGATAAAAACTGGACGGAAGCTTTCTGAGAAACTGCTTTGTGATGTGTGACTTCTATTCACAGAGTTACAGCTGTATCTAGTGGAGCTGTTTGATAGCCTTATTTCTGTGGAATCTGAGACCTGATATTTCGGATCCATTTGAAGACAATAGGGCCAAAGAAAGTATCCCCAGATAAAAATGAGAAAGAAGCTTTCTGAGAAACTTCTTTGTGATCTGTGAATTCATCTCACAGAGTTACATCTTTCCCCTAATGAAGTCTTACACTAAGACTCTTCTTGTGGAATTTGCAAAGTGATATTTTGAAGACCATGGAGGGCGATGGTGAAAAAAAAATATCCTCAGATAAAAACTGGAAAGAAGCTTTGTGAGAACCTAATTGTGTTCTGTTAATTCATCTCACAGAGTTACAGCTTTCCCCTCAAAAAACCGTTCGCTAAGACTGTTCTTGTGGAATTTGCAAAGTGATATTTGGAACCCCGTAGAGGGCTATGGTGAAAAAGGAAATACCCTCAGATAAAAACCGGAAAGAAGGTTTCTGAGAAACTGCTTTTTGTTCTGTTAATTCATCTCAAAGAGTTACAGTGTTCCCCGCAAGAAGCCGTTTCCTGAGACTGTTCTTGTGGAATTTGCAAAGTGATATTTTGAAGCCCATGGAGGGCTATGGTGAAAAAGAAAATATCCTCAGATAAAAACTGGAAAAAAGCTTTCTGAGAAACTGCTTTTTGATGTATGAATTCTACTCACTGAGATACAACTGTATTTCATGGAGCTATTTGCTAGCCTTATTTCTGTGGAACCTGAGAACTGTTATTTCAGATCCCTTTGAAGAATATTGGGCCAAACTAAATATCCTCTGATAAAAATGAGAAAGCACTTTCTCAGAAAGCTTCTTTTCAGTTATTATCTGAGGATATTTACCTTTCAACCATAGCCCTCTATCGGCTTCCAAATATCACCTTGCAAATTACACAAGAACAGCCTTAGCCAACGGCTTATGCTGTTCGATAAGCCTGTTCTTGTGGGATTTGCAAAGTGATATTTGGAAGCCCAAAGAGGGCTATGGTGAAAAAGAAAATATCCTCAGAGAAACACTGGAAAGAAGCTTTCTGAGAAACTGGTTTGTGATGTGTCACTTCCACTCAAAGAGATACAGCTGTATGTCGCGGAGCTGTTTGCTAGCTTTATTCCTGTGGAATCTGAGAACTGATATTTGGGATCCCTTTTAAGACTATAGGGCCAAATGATATATATTCGGATAATAAAGAGAAAGAAGCTTTCTGAGAAACTTCTTTGTGTTCTGTAAAGTCATCTCATAGAGTTACAGCTTTCCACTCAAGACGCCGTTCTTTAAGCCTGTTCTTGTGGAATTTGCAAAGTGATATTTGGAAGTCCATAGAGGGCTATGCTGAAAAAAAAAGATCCTCAGATAAAAGCTGGAAAGAAGCTTTCTGAGAAACTGCTTTGTGATGTGTGATTTCCACTCAGAGTTACAGCTGTATTTCTTGTAGCTGTTTGCTAGCCTTATTTCAGAGGAATCTGAGAACTGATATTTCGGATCCCTTTGAAGACTATAGGGCCAAAGGAAATATCCTTCGATAAAAATGAGAAGGAAGCTTTCTTAGAATCTTCTTTGTGTTCTATGAATTCATCTCAGAGAGTTACAGCTTTCCCCTCAAGATGCCTTTTGCTAAGACTGTTCTTGTGGAATTTGCAAAGTTATATTAGGAAGCCCATTGAGGGCTATGGTGAAAAAGATAATATCCTCAGTTAAAAACTGGAAAGAAGCTTTGTGAGAAACTGCTTTGTGTTCTGTTAATTCATCTCAAAGGTTGCAACTTTCCCCTCAAGAAGCTGTTCGCTAAGACTGTTCTTTTGGAATTTCCAAAGTGATATATGGTAGCCCTTCTAGGGCTATGGTGAAAAAGGAAATATCCTCAGTTAAAAACTCTAAAGAAGCTTTCTGAGAAACTGCTTTGTGCTCTGTTAATTCATCTCACAGAGTTTTAGCTTTCCCCTTAGAAAGCCGTTCGCTAAGCCTGTTCTTGTGGTATTTGCAAAGTGATATTTGGAGCCCACAGAGGGCTATGGGAAAAAGGAAATATCCTCAGAGAAAAAGTGGAAAGAAGCTTTCTGATAAACTGCTTTGTGATGTGTGACTTCCGCTCGCAGAGTTATAGCTGTATTTCCTGGAGCTGTTTGCTAGCCTTATTTCTGTGGAATCTTGGAACTGGTATTTCAGATCCCTTCGAGGACTATAGGGCCAAAGGAAATATTCTCCGATAAAAATGAGAAAGAAGGTTTCTGAGAAATTTCTTTCTGATCTGTGAATTCATCTCACACATTTACAGCTTTCCCCTCAAGAAGCATTTTGGTATGACTGTTCTTATGGAATTTGCAAGGTGATATTTGGAAGTCCATGGAGGGTTATGCTGAAAATGAAAATATTCTCAGATAAAAAATGGAAAGAAGCTTTCTGAGAAACTGCTTGTGATGTGTGACTTCCACTCACAGAGTTACAGCTGTATTTCGTGGAGCTGTTTGCTAGCCTTATTTCTGTGCAATCTGAGAACTGTTATTTCGGATCCCTTTTAAGACTATAGGACCAAAGGAAATATCCTCCGATAAAAATGAGAAACAAGAATTCTGAGAAACTTCTTTGTGGTCTGTGAATTCATCTCACAGAGTTAGAGCTTTCCCCTGAAGAAACCTTTCGCTAAGTCTGTTCTTGTGGAATTTCCAAAGTGATATTTGGAAGCCCATGGAGGGCTACGGGAAAAAGAAACTATCCTCAGATAAAAACTGGAAAGAAGCTTTTTGAAAAACTGCTTTGTGTTCTGTTAATTCATCTCACAGTGTTACAGCTTTCCCCTCAAGAAGCCGTTCGCTAAGACTCTTTTTGTTTAATTTGCAAAGAGATATTCGGAAGCCCATAGAGGGCTAGGGGGAAATTGGAAATATCCTGTGATAAAAACTGGAAAGAAGCTTTCTGAGAAACTGCTTTGTG
>NW_012101685.1:17184-19551 GCF_000951045.1 Mandrillus leucophaeus | reverse complement strand
ATATTTCAGATCCCTTTGAAGACTATAGGGCCAAAGGAAATATCCTCCGATAAAAATGAGAAAGAAGTTTTCTGAGAAACTTCTTTGTGTTCTGGAAAATCATCTCACAGAGTTACAGCTTTCCCCTGAAAAGCCTTTCGCTATGAGTGTTCTTGAGGAATTTGCAAAGTGATATTTGGAAGCCCCTGGAAGGCTATGCTGAAAAAGAAAATATCGTCAGATAAAAACAGGAAAGAAGCTTTCTGAGAAACTGCTTACTGTTCTGTTAATTCATCTCACAGAGTTACAGCTTTCCCCTCAAGAAGCCTCTCGCTAAGCCTGTTCTTGTGGAATTTGCAAAATGATATTTGGAAGCCCATGGAGGACTACGGTGAAAAAGAAAATATCCTCAGATAAAAACTGGAAAGAAGCCTTCTGAGAAACTGCTTTGTGTTGTTTGACTTCCACTCACTTAGTTATTGCTGTATTTCGTGGAGCTGTTCGCTAGCCTTCTTTCTCTCAAATCTGAGACCTACTCTTACGGATCCCTTTGAAGTCTTTAGGCCAAAGAAAATATCATCCCATAAAAGTGAGAAAGAAGCTTTCCGAGAAACATCTTTGTGATCTGTGGATTCATCTCTGAGAGTTACAGCTTTCACCTCAAGAAGCCTTTTCCTAAGGCTGTTCTTGTGGAATTTGCAAAGTGATATTTCAAAGCTCATAGAGGGCTTTGGTGAAAATGAAAATATCCTCCGATAAAAACTTGTAAGAAGTTTTGTGAGAAACTACTTTGTGTTCTGTTAATTCATCTAACAGAGTTACAGCTTTCCCCTCAAGAAGCCGTTCGTTAAGTCTGTTTTTCTGGAATTTGCAAAGTGATATTAGGAAGCGCATAGAGGGCTATGGGAAAAAAGAAAATATCCTCAGATAAAAACTGGAAAGAAACTTTTTGAGAAACTGCTTTGTGATGTGTGAATTCCACTCACTGAATTACAGCTGTATTTCGTGGTTCCGTTTCCTAGCCTTATTTCTGTGGAATCTGAGACCTGTGGAATCTGAGATCTGATATTTCAGTTCACTTTGAAGACTACAGGGCCAAAGGAAATATCCTCTGAAAAAAATGAGAAAAAGCATTCTGAGAAACCTCTGTGTGATCTGTGAATTCATCTCACAGAGTTACAGCTTTCCTCTTAAAAAGCCGTTCGCTAACACTGTTCATGCGGAATTTGCAAAGTGATGTTTGGAAGCCCCTATAGGGCTATGGTGAAAAAGGAAATATCCTCAGATAAATACTGGAAAGAAGCTTTCTGAGAAACTGCTTTGTGATGTGTGACTTCCACTCACTGAGTTACAGCTGTATTTCATGGATCTGTTTGCAAGCCTTATTTCTATGGAATTTGAAAAGTGTCATTTCGGATCCCTATGAAGACTATAGGGCCAAAGGAAATATCCTCTGAAAAAAATGTGAAAGAAGCTTTCTGAGAAACTTCTTCGTGATCTGTGAATTCATCTCACAGAGTTACAGGTTTCTCCTCAAAAAGCCGTTTGCTAAGACGGTTCTTGTGGAATTTGCAATGCGATATTTGGAAGCCCAAGGAGGGCTTTGCTGAAAAAGAAAACATCCTCAGATAAAAACTGGAAAGAAGCTTTGTGAAAAACTGCTTTGTGTTCTCTTAATTCATCTCACAGAGTTACAGCTTTCCCCTCATGAAGCCGCTCGCTAAGACTGTTCTTGTGGAATTTGAAAAGTGATATTGGGAAGCCGTTAGAGGGCTATGGTGAAAACGAAAATATCCTCAGATAAAAAATGGAAAGCAGCTTTGTGAGAAACTGTTTTGTGTTCTGTTAATTCATCTCAAAGAGTTACAGCTTTCACCTCAAAAAGCCGTTCGCTAAGATTGTTCTTGTGGAAATCGCAAAGTGATATTTGGAATCCCTTAGAGGGCAATGGTGAAAAAGGAAATATGCTCAGATAAAAACGAAAAAGATTCTTTCTGAGAAACTGCTTTGTGATGTGTGACTTGCACTCACTGAATTACACCTGTATTTCTTGGAGGTGTCTGCTAGCCTTATTACTGTGGAATCTGAGACCTGTTATTTCGGATCCCTTTGAAGACTATAGGGCCAAAGGAAATATCCTCTGATAAAAATGAGAAAGAAGCTTTCTGAGCAGCTTCTTTGTGAACTGTGAATTCATCTCACAGAGTTACAGCTTTCCCCTCAAGAAGCTGCTCGCTAAGCCTGTTCTTGTGGAATTGGCAAAGTGATATTTGGAAGCCCATAGAGGGCTAGGGTGAAAAAGGAAATATCCTCACATGAAATCTGGAAAGAAGCTTTCTGAGAAACTGCTCTGTGATGAGTGACTTCCACTCACAGAGTTACATCTGT
>NW_012101685.1:12605-13159 GCF_000951045.1 Mandrillus leucophaeus | reverse complement strand
TAGAGGGCTATGGTGAAAAAGGAAATATCCTCAGATGAAATCTGGAAAGAAGCTTTCTGAGAAACCTCTTAGTATTCTGTTAATTCATTTAACAGAGTTATATCTGTATTTCGTGGATCTCTTTGCTAGCCTTATTTCTGTGGAATCTGAGAACTGATATTTCAGAACCCTTTGAAGACTGAAGGGCCAAAGGAAATATGCTCCGATAAAAATGAAGAAGAAGCTTTCTGAGAAACATCTTTGTGATCTGTGAATTCATCTCACAGTGTTACAGCTTTACCCTCAAGAACCTTTCGCTAAGACTGTTCTAGTGGAATTTTCAAAGTGATGTTTTGAAGCCAATGGAGGGCTATGGTGAAAAAGGAAATATCCTCAAATAATAACTGGAAAGAAGCTTTCAGAGAAACTGCTTTGTGTTCCATTAACTCATCTGAAAGAGTTACAGCTATCAACTCAAGTAGCTCTTTGCTAAGAATGTTCTTGTGGTACTTGCAAAGTGATATTTGGAAGCCCTTAGAGGGCTATGGTGAAAAAGGAAATATCCTCAGATAAAA
>NW_012101685.1:5178-10084 GCF_000951045.1 Mandrillus leucophaeus | reverse complement strand
TTGCAGGCCTTTTTTTTGTGGAATCTGAGAACTGATATTTCAGATCCCTATGAAGACCATAGGGCCAAAGGAAATATCCTCCGATAAAAATGAGAAAGAGGCTTTTTGAGAAACTTCTTTGTGATCTGTGAATTCATCTCACAGAGTTACAGCTTTCCCCTCAAGGAGTCTTTCGTTAAGACTGTTCTTGTGGAATTTGCAAGGTGATATATGGAAGCCCATTGAGGGTTATGCTGAAAAAGAAAATATCCTCAGGTAAAAACTGGAAAGAAGCTTTGTGAGAAACTGCTTTGTGTTCCATTAATTCATCTCAAAGAGTTACTTCTATCCCCTCAAGAAGCTATTCACTGAGACTGTTCTTGTGGAATTTGCAAAGGGATATTTCGAAGCCCAGAGATGGCTCTGGTGAAAAACAAAATATCCTCTGATAAAAACTGGCAAGAAGGTTTGTGAGAAACTGCTTTGTGTTCTGTTAATTCATCTCACACAGTTACAGCGTTCCCCTCAATAAGCCGTTCGCTAAGACTGTTCATGTGGAATTTGCAAAGTGATATTAGGTAGTCCATAGTGGTCTATGGTGAAAAAGGAAATATCCTCAGATAAAAAGTGGAAAGTAGCTTTCTGAGAAACTGGTTTGTAATGTGTGACTTCCACTCACTGAGGTACAGCGGTATTTCATGGAGCTGTTTGTTAGCCTTATTTCAGTGGAATCTGAGAACTGATATTTCAGATCACTAAGAAGAATATAGGGCCATAGGATATATCCTTCGAAAAAATGAGTAAGAAGCTTTCTGAGAAACTTTTTTGTAATCTTTGAGTTTATCTGAAAGAGTTACAGCTTTCTCCTCAAGAAGCCTTTTGCTAAGACTGTTCTTGTGGAATTTGCAAAGTGATATTTTGAAGCTCATGGATTGCTATGGTGAAAAAGAAAATATCCTCAGAGAAAAACTGGAAAGAAGCTTTCTGATAAACTGCTTTCTGATGTGTTATTCCACTCACTGAGTTACAGCTGTATTTCGTGGAGCTGTTTTCTCGCCTTATTTCTGTGGAATCTGAGAACTGATATTTCGGATCCCTTTGAAGTCTATAGGGTCAAAGGAAATATCCTCCGATAACAAACAGAAAGAATCTTTCTGATAAATTTCTTTGTGTTCTGTGAAATCATCTCATAGAGTTACAGCTTTCCCCTCAAGAATGCTTTCGTTAAGACACTTCTTGTGGAATTTGCAAGGTGATATTTGGAAGCCCATAGAGGGCTATGGTGAAAAAGGAGATATCCTCCGACGAAATCTGGAAAGAAGCTTTCTGGGAAACTGCTTAGTGTTCTGTTAATTCATCTCTCGGAGTTAGAGCTTTCCCCTCAAGATCTTTGTGATCTGTGAATTCGTCTCACAGAGTTGCAGATTTCCCTTCAAATAGTCTTTCTCTAGGACTCTTCTTGTGCAATTTTCAAAGTGATATTTGGAAGCCCATGAAGGGCTATGGTTAAAAAGAAAATATCCTCAGATGAAAACTGGAAAGAAGCTTTGTGAGATACTGTTTTGTGTTCTCTTAAATCACCTCAAAGAGTTACAGCTTTCCCCTCAAAAAGCCATTTGCTAACACTGTTCTTGTGGAAATTTCAAAGTCATATTTGGAAGCCCATAAATGGTTATGGTGAAAAAGAAAATATACTGAGATAAAAATTGGAAAGAAGCTTTCTGAGAAACTGCTTTGTGATGTGTGACTTCCACTCACTGAGTAACAGCTGCATTTCTTGCAGCTGTTTGCTAGGCTTATTTCTGTGGAATCTGAGAACTGATATTTCGGATCTCTTTGAAGACTATAGGGCCAAAGGAAATATCCTCTGGTGAAAATGAGAAAGACGCTTTCTGAGAAACTTCTTTGTGATCTGTGAATTCATCTCACAGAGTAACAGCTTTCCCATCAAGAAGCCTTTCGCTAAGACTGTACTTGTGGAATTTTCAAAGTGATATTTGGAAGCCGATGGAGAGCTTTGCTGAAAAAGAAAATATCCTCAAATAAAACTTGGAAATAAGCTTTCTGACAAATTGGTTTGTGTTCTGTGGATTCATCTCAAAGAGTTACAGCTTTCCCCTCAAGAAGCCTTTGCTAAGACAGTTCTTGTGGAATTTGCAAAGTGATATTTGGAAGCCAATAGAGGGCTATGGTGAGAGAGAAAATATCCTCAGATAAAAACTGGAAAGAAGATTTGAGAGAAACTGCTTTGTGTTCTGTTATTTCATATCAAAGAGATACAGCTTTCCCCTCCAGAATCCGTTCGCTGAGAATGTTCTTGCGCAATTTCAAAAGTGGTATTTGGAATCCTATAGAGTTCTGTGGGGAGAAAGGATCTATTCTCAGATAAATACTTGAAACAAGCTTTCTGAGAAACTGCTTTTTGATGTGTGACTTCCACTCACAGAGTTACAGCTGTATTTCGTGGGGCTCTTTGCTAGTCTGCTTTCTGTGGAATCTGAGAACTCATATTTCAGATCCCTTTGAAGACTATAGGGCCAAAGGAAATATCCTCCGATAAAAATGAGAAAGAAGTTTTCTGTGAAATTTCTTTGGATCTGTGAATTCATCTCATAGAGTTACAGCTTTCTCCTCAAGAAGCCGTTCTCTAAGACTATTCTTGTGGAAGTTGCAAAGTGATTTTGGAAGCCCTTAGAGGGCTATGGTGAAAAAGGAAATATCCTCAGATAAAAATTGGAAAGAAGCTTTCTGAGAAACTGCTTTGTGATGTGTGACTTCCACTCACTGAGTTACATCTGTATTTCTGGAGCTGTTTCCTAGCCTTTTTCTGTGGAGTGTGAGAACTGATATTTTGAATCCCTTTGAAGACTATAGGGCCAAAAATAATATCCTCCGATAAAATTGAGAAAGAGGCTTTTTGAGAAACTTCTTTGTGAACTGTGAATTATCTCACAGATTTACAGCTCACCCCTCAAGCAGTCTTTCACTAAGCCTGTTCTTTTGGAATTTGCAAAGTGATATTTGGAAGCCCAAGGAGGGCTATGGTCAAGAAGAAAATATCCTCTGATAAAATCTGGAAAGAAGCTTTCTGAGAAACTGCTTTGTGTTCTGTTAATTCATCTGAAAGAGTTACAGTTTTCCCCTCAAGAAGACTTTCGCTAAGACTGTTTTGTGGAATTTGCAAAGTGATTATTGGAAGCCCATAGAGGGCTATGCTGAAAAAGGAAATATCCTCAGATAAAAACTGGAAAGAAGCTTTCTGAGAAACTGCTTTGTGATGTGTGACTTCTACTCACTGAATTACAGCTGTATTTCGTGGAGCTCTTTACTAGCTTTATTTCTGTGGAATCTGAGAACTCATGTTTCAGATCCCTTTGAAGTCTATAGGGCCAAAGGAAATATCCTCCCATAAAAATGAGAAAGAACTTTTCTGAGAATCTTTTTTCTGAACTGTGAATTCATCTCACAGAGTTACAGCTTTCCCCTGAAGAAGCCGTTCTCTAAGACGGTTCTTGTGGAATTTGCAAAGTGATATTTGGAAGCCCATAGAGGACTATGGGGCAAAAGGAAATATCCTCAGATAAAAACTGGAAGGAAGCTTTCTGAGAAACTGCTTTGTGTTCTGTAAATTCATCTCACAGAATTACAGCTTTCTTCTCAGGAAGCCATTCGCAAAGACTGTTCTCGTTGAATTTGCGAAGTGATATTTGTAAGCCCATAGAGGGCTATGGTGAAAAAGAAAATATCCTCAGAGAAAATCTGGAAAGAAGCTTTCTGAGATACTGCTTAGTGATATGTGACTTCTACACACTGATTACAGCGGTATTTCGTGGAGCTGTTTGCTAGCCTTACTTCTCTGGAATCTGAGAATTGTTATTTCCGATCCCTTTGAATACTATAGGGGCAAAGGAAAAATACTCCGATGAAAATGAGAAAGAAGCTTTCTGAGGAACTTCTTTGGGATCTGTGAATTCATCTGACAGAGTTACAGCTTTCCCCTAAAGAAGCCTTTCGCTAAGACTATTCTTGTGGAATTTGCAAAGTGATATTTGAAAGCCCGTGGAGGGCTATGGTGAAAAAGAAAATATCCTCAGAGAAAAACTGGAAAGAAGCTTTCTGAAAAACTGCTTAGTGTTCTGTTAATTCGTCTCACAGAGTTACAGCTTTCCCCTATAGTCGCCGTTCGCTAAGCCTGATCTTGTGGAATTTGCAAAGTGATACTTGGAAGCCCATAGAGGGCTATGGTGAAAAAGAAAGTATCCTAAGAGAAAAACTGGAAAGAAGCTTTCTGAGAAACTGCTTTGTGATGTGTGACTTCCATTCACAGAGTTACAGCTGTATTTCCTGGAGCTGTTTGCTAGCCTTATTTCTTTGGAATATGAGAACAGATATTTCGAATCCCTTTCAAGATTCTTGGGCCAAAGGAAATATCCTCAGATAAAAAAGAGAAAGAAGCTTTCTGAGAAACTTCTTTGTGTTCTGTGAAATCATGTCACAGAGTTACAGCTTTCCCCTCCAGAACATTTTCGCTAAGGCTGTTCTTGTGGAATTTCTAAAGTGATATTTGGAAGCCCATGGAGGGCAATGGTGAAAAAGAATACATCTTCAGATAAAAAATGGAAAGAAGCTTTCTGAGAAACTGCTTAGTGTTCTGTGAATTCATCTCACAGAGTTACAGCTTTCCCCTCATAAGCCGTTCGCAAAGCCTATTCTTGAGGAATTTGCAAAGTGATATTTGGAAGCTCATAGAGGGCTATGGTGAGAAAGAAAGTATCCTCAGAGAAAAACAGGAAAGAAGATTTCTGAAAAAATGGTTTGTGATGTGTGACTTCCACGCACAGAGTTACAGCTGTATTTCGTGGATCTGTTTGCTAGCCTTATTTCTGTGGAATCTGCGAACTGATATTTCGGATCCCTTTGAAGACTA
>NW_012101685.1:0-4297 GCF_000951045.1 Mandrillus leucophaeus | reverse complement strand
GTCTCACAGAGCTACATCTTTGACCTCAAGAGGCCGTTCGCTAAGCTGGTTCTTCTGGAATTTGCAAAGTGATATTTGGAAGCCCATGGAGGGCTATGGTGAAAAAGGAAATATCCTCAGAGAAAAACTGGAAAGAAGCTTCCCGAGAAACTGCTTTGTGACATGTGACTTCCACTCACATATTTACAGCTGTATTTCGTGGAGCTGTTTGCTAGCCCTATTTCTCTGATATCTGTGAACTGATATTTCGAATCCCTTTGAAGACTCTAGGGCCAAAGGAAATATCCTCCGATTTTCAGAGAGAAAGAAGCTTTCTGAGAAACTTCTTTGTGTTCTGTGAAATCATCTCTCAGAGTTACAGCTTTCCCCTCAAGATGCCTTTCGCTAAGACTGGTGTTTTGGAATTTGCAAAGTGATATTTGGAAACCCATGAAGGGCTATGGTAAAAAAGGAAATATCTTCCAATAAAAAAGAGAAAGAAGCTTTCTGAGAAACTTCTTTGTGTTCCATGAAATCATCTCACAGAGAGACAGTTTCCCCCTCAGGAAGCCATTCCCTAAGACTGTTCTTGTGAAATTTGCAAAGAGATATTTGGAAGCCCATGGAGGGCATGGTGAAAGAGAAAATATCCACTGATAAAACAGGAAAGAAGCTTTCTGAGAAACTGCTTTGTGTTCTGTTAATTCATCTCGGAGTTACATTTTTCCCATCCAGAAGCCGTTCGCTAAGACTGTTCTTGTAGAATTTGCAAATAGATATTTGGAAACCCATGAAGGGCTATGGTGAAAAAGGAAATATCCTCCAATAAAAAAGACAGAGAAGCTTTCTGAGAAACTTCTTTGTGTTCCATGTAATCATCTCACAGAGTGACAGTTTTCCCCTCAGGAAGCCATTCGCTCAGACTGTTCTAGTGGAATTTGCAAAGAGATATTTGGAAGTCCATGGAGGGCATGGTGAAAAAGAAAATATCCACTGATAGAACTGCAAAGAAGCTATCTGAGAAACTGCTTTGTGGTCTGTTAATTCATCTCACAGAGTTACATTTTTCCCATCCAGAATCCGTTCGCTAAGACTGTTCTTGTGGAATTTGCAAAGTAATATTTGGAAGCCCATAGAGGGCTATGGTGAAAAAGAAAATATCCTCAGATAAAAACTGCAAGAATCTTCCTCAGAAACTGCTTTGTGATGTTTGACTTCCACTCACAGAGTTACAGCTGTATTTCCTGGAGCTGTTTGCTAGCCTTATTTCTGTGGTATCAGAGAACTCATATTTTCGATCCCTTTGAAGACTATACGGCCAAAGGAAATATCCAAGGATTAAAATGAGAAACAAGCATTCTGAGACACTTCTTTGTGATCTGTGAATTCATCTCATAGAGTTAGAGCTTTCACCTCAAGAAACCTTTCGCTGAGACAGTTCTTGTGGAATTTGCAAAGTGAAATTTGGAAGCCTATGGAGGGCATGGTGAGAAAGAAATTATCTTCAGATAAACACTAAAAAGAAGCTTTCTGAGAAACTGCTTTGTGTTCTGTTAATTCAACTCACAGAGTTGCAGCTTTCCCTTCAAAAAGCCATTCGCTAAGACTGTTCTTGTGGATGTTGGAAAGTGATGTTTGGAAGCCCAAAGAGGCCTATGGTGAAAAAGAAAATATCCTCAGATAAAAACTGGAAAGAATCTTTCTGAAAAACTGCTTTGTGATGTGTGACTTTCACTCATTGAGTTACAGCTGTGTTTCGTGGAGCTCTTTCCTAGCCTTATTTCTGTGGAATCCTAGAACTGATATTTCGGATCCCTTTGAAGAGTATAGGGCCAAGGGAAATATCCTCCGATAAAAATGAGACAGAAGTTTTCCGAGAATCTTCTTTATGATCTGTGAATTCATCTTACAGAGTTACAGCTTCCCACTCAAGAAGCCATTCGCTAGGACTGTTCTTGAAGAATTTGCAAAGGGATATTTTTAAGCCCATGGAGGGATATGGCGAAAGAGAAATTATCCCCAGATAAAAACTGGAAGGAAGCTTTCTGAGAAACTGCTTTGTGTTCTGTTAATTCATCTCACAGAGCTACAGCCTTGCTCTCAAGATGCCGTTCGCTAAGTGTTGTCTTGTGGAATTTGCAAAGTGATATTTGTAAACCCATGGAGGGCTATGGTGAAAAAGAAAATATCCTCAGATAAAAACTGGAAAGAAGCTTTCTGAGAAACTGCATAGTGTTCTGTTATTTCGTCTCACAGAGTTACACTTTTACCCTGAGGAATCCGTTTGCTAAGACTGTTCTTGTGGAATTTGCAAAGTGATATTTGCAAGCCGTTTGAGGGCTATGGTGAAAAAAAAAAATATCCTCAGATGAAAACTGGAAAGAAGCTTTCTGAGAAACTGCTTAGTTTTCTGTTAATTCATCTCACAGAGTTACAGCTTTCCCCTCAAGAAGCCGTGCGCTAAGCCTGTTCTTGTGAAATTCGCAAAGTGATATTTGGAAGCCAATAGAGGGCTACGGTGAAAAAGAAATTATCCTCAGGAAGAAAGGGAAAGAAGTTTTCTGAGAAACTGCTTTGTGATGTGTGACTTCCACTCACAGAGTTACAGCAGTATTTCGTGGAGCTGTTTGCACTCCTTCTTTCTGTGGAATCTGAGAACTGATAATTCGGATCCCTTTGAAGACTTTAGGGTCAAAGGAAATATCCTCCTACAGCTTTCCCCATAGGAAGCCTTTCGCTAAGACTGTTCTTGCGGAATTTGCAAAGTGATATTTGGAATCCCATGGAGGGATATGGTGAAAAAGAAAATATCCTCAGAGAAAAACTGGAAAGAATATTTCTGAGACACTGCTTTGAGATATGTGACTTTCACTCACAGACTTGCAGCTGTATTTCGTGGAGCTGTTTGCTAGCCTTAATTCTATGGAATCTGAGAGTTGATATTTCGGATCCCTTTGAAGACCATAGGGCCAAAGAAAAAATCCTCCGAAGAAAGGAGAAAGAATCTTTCTGAGAAACTTCTTTGTGTTCTGTGAAATCATCTCACAGAATTACAGCTTTCCCCTCAAGAAGCTTTTCGCTAAAACTGTTCTTGTGGAATTTTCAAAGTGATATTTGGATGCCCATGTAGGGCTAGGGTGAAAAAGAAAATACCCTCAGATGAAAACTGGAAAGAAGCTCTCTGAGATACTGCTTAGTGTTCTGTTAATTCGTCTCACAGAGTTACAGCTTTCCCCTCAAGAAGCCAGTCGCTAAGCCTGTTTTGTGGAATTTCCAAAATGATATTGAGAAGCCCTTAGAGGGCTATGGTGAAAAAGAAAATATCATCAGCGAAAAACTGGAAAGAAGCTTTAGGATAACTTGCTTTGTGATGCGTGACTTCCACTCACAGAGTTACATCTGTATTTCATGGAGCTGTTTGCTAGCCTTATTTTTTTGGAATCTAAGAACTGGTATTTCGGATCCCTTTGAAGACTATACGGCCAAAGTAAATATCCTCCGATAACAAAGAGAAAGAAGCTTTCTGAGAAACGTCTTTGTGTTCTGTGAAATCATCTCACAGAGTTACAGCTTTCCCCTCAAAAGCCTTTCGCTAAGACTGTTCTTCTGGAATTTACAAAGTGATAATTGGAAGCTCATGGAGTGCTATGGTGAAAAAGAAAACATCCTCAGAGAAAACCTGGAAAGAAGCATTCTGAGAAACTCCTTAGTGTTCTGTCAATTCAGCTCAGAAAGCTACAGATTCCCCGCAAGAATCCGTTCGCTAAGAATGTTTTTGTGGAATTTGCAAAGTGATATTTGGAAGCCCATGGAAGGCTACGGTGAAAGAGAAAATATCCTCGGATGAACACTGGAAAGAAGCTTTCTGAGTAACTACTTAGTGTTCTGTGAAGTCATCTCGCAAAGTGATATTTGGAAGAATATCGAGGGTTATGGTGAAAAAGAAAATATCCTTCGAGAAAAACTGGAAAGAAGCTTTCTGAGAAACTGCTTTGTGATGTGTGATTTCCACTCACAGAGTTACATCTGTATTTCGTGGATTTCTTTGTTAGCATTATTTCTGTGGAATCTGAGAACAGATATTTCGGATCCCTTTGACGACTATAGGGCCAAAGGAAATATCCTCAGATAACAAAGAGAAAGAAGCTTTATGAGAAAATTCTTTGAGTTCTGTTAAATCATCTCACAAAGCTACAGCTTTCCCCTCAAGAAGGCTTTAGTTAAGACAGTTCTTGTGTAATGTGCAAAGTGATATTTAGAAGCCCATAGAGGGATATGGTGAAAAAGGAAATATCCTCAGAAGAAATCTGGAAAGAAG
>NW_012101684.1:35894-36214 GCF_000951045.1 Mandrillus leucophaeus | reverse complement strand
AAGAGGAGAAAATGTCACAGGGAAAAGGCCTGACCTTGCTGCATCCAGTCAGGAAACAGCCATAGAGAAGGCAACCCCTAAGTCGCTTGGGGAGCCGCATCCACCACTTCTCTGCCCCCCACCTAGGCTGGTTCCTAGGCCTTGGGATCCTAGTGTGGACCTCCCAGCCGTAATTAATGCAGGTGCAGGACCAGAGGGCCCCTTGGTCCCTCCCAACACATGAGGCAAGTTTGTGTGGTGAGGTCATGAACAGTGTCTACATTTTCGCTGTGAATAGGCCTCCCTTGGAAAATCTTTTTAAAAAATTCTTATTAATAAGG
>NW_012101684.1:32345-32704 GCF_000951045.1 Mandrillus leucophaeus | reverse complement strand
TGGAGTGCAATGGCATGATCTCAGCTCACTGCGATCCTCTGCCTCCCAGGTTCAAGCGATTCTTCTGCCTCAGCCTCCTGAGTAACTGGGATTACCGGCGTGCACCACCACACCTGGCTAATTTTTTTGTATTTTTATTAGAGACATGGTTTCACCATGTTGGCCAGGGTGGTCTCAAACTCCTGACCTTGTGATCCACCCACCTTGGCCTCTCAAAGTGCTGGGATTACAGGTGTGAGCCACCGCGCCCAGCCTATATATGTAATGTTTTTAGGGACCACAATACTGATTTTCATGGCAGGTGTGGCATTGTACATGCCCACCAGTAGTTTACTAGGTTTCTAATCACTCCACATCCT
>NW_012101684.1:31734-32295 GCF_000951045.1 Mandrillus leucophaeus | reverse complement strand
GATGCTATTGTAAATGGGATTGTTTGCTTAGTTTCCTTTTCAGATTATTCATTATTACTGTGTAGAAACACAAGTGATTTTTATATGTTGATTTTGTATGCTGCTACTCTGCTGAATTTGTTTATCAGTTGTAATATGTTTTGTGTGTATGTATTAAATCTCTAGAGTTTTCCGCATAAAATTGTATGATCTGTAAGCAGGGTTAATTTTACCTCTACCTTTCCAATTTGGATGCAGTTTATTTCTTTGTAATTCTTAATTGCTCTGACTAGACTTTTAATACTATGGAGAATAGAAATGGCAAAAGGCGGCACATTTGCCTTGTTCCTGAGCTTGGAGGAAAACCTTCCTGTCTTTTACCCTGAAGGACATTGTTTGCTCTTGGTTTTTAATATATGGATTTCACGATGATAGTGTTTTTTTTGTTTTGTTTTTAATCCTAATTTGTTGAGTGTTTTCACCATGAAAAGATTTTGAATTTTACAAAATACTTTTTTTCTGCATCCAGGTGATTATTTTTTTCTTTATTTTTAATGTGTATGTGTTGACCAATTTTCATGT
>NW_012101684.1:25634-25909 GCF_000951045.1 Mandrillus leucophaeus | reverse complement strand
TTTTCATGTACGGATTTTTGTGTAGATGCAAGTTTTCACCTCTTTTGAATGAAGGCCAATAAGTGTGATTGCTGGATTGTATGTAAGTGTATATTGAGCTCTGTAAGAAACTGGCAAACTGTCTTCCAAACTGGTCATAGCATTTTGCATATTCACCAGCAATAAATGAGAGCTCTTGTTACTCTACATCATCACCAGCATTTAGTGTAGTGAGGGTTTGGAATTTTAGCTGTATCAATATGTGTGTGGCAGTATGTCATTGTTATTTTAAATTT
>NW_012101684.1:24024-24384 GCF_000951045.1 Mandrillus leucophaeus | reverse complement strand
GATATTCTGGGGAGGCTTAGGCAGGAGAATCGCTTGAACTCTGGAGGTGGAGGTTGCAGTGAGCTGAGATGGCACCACTGCACTCGGGCCACAGACTCCGTCTAAAAAAAAAAAAAATTTGGCAAGTGGCACATTTTCACAGACCAGAAGAGTGGAATTGTAACAAGCACTCTGACAGAAAATCATAGTTCTTTCCTGCAACTGTCTTTTAAAAATACTGTGATTTTCAGAAAAGAAAAAAAATATATAATAGGTTATAAATTCGTTGGAGAAGAGAGAAAATAAACAATCCCCAGAAGTAAATTGTCAGCCAGTTTCAAAGTAAAATGTAGACACATTATGCTTGCTCTTTCTGAATAA
>NW_012101684.1:22270-23821 GCF_000951045.1 Mandrillus leucophaeus | reverse complement strand
ATAGAAATTCTTGATGAAAAGTCTTCAAGACTTACAAGCGTGACCCTCACTTCAGTCAGTCAGTCTGCCCCAGAGGTCCTTGATTCAACATATAGAAATGGGCATTTTGAGCATGTTCTTAAGGCTGAGGTGCAGTCCTATGGCATAGCCTCATTCTGGAAGAAGCCCACGTCCCACCCTGAGCTCTCTGTCTCCCATATCTGGTCTTATCAGGAAGGAGAGAGGCCCAGAGACCCCTACACTTGGGGATTAGCCATAGGAGCTGCTTCCTGGGTGGGGAGATGGGAGCTAGCAGCTCAGAATGGGGCCATAGGGTAAGTTCCAAACAGCTCTGTCACAGAGAGTGTCAGCAGAACTTTGTGACATCAATTGCAAAGAGAGGGAGCATGTGAAGGACAAAGCCCTGAATGATGACATAGCCCATTGTGGGAAAAGGAAGAAATTAGCATCCTGAGGCTCTCCCGCCTTATTACCCAATTGCACTTACTCTCAGAGGCTCCTGCCTGAAATATAGACATTATTCCCCCTAAAAGTTTAACCCAGAAATATGTGTGAGTTATCATTCAAGTGCACAGAGGTCTCTACTTTCTTCCTCCTTAAATGATACTTTTGTTTGTTCTTTTTAATTTTTTTAAATGTTACTTTTAATACTAATACAGGCATCAAAACTTTTACCTCACATACAGGAGACACAAGAAATAGGGCTTCAACACTGAGTTAATGAAAAATAATACAAGATATTCATGTTCCTTCACACCATACATTTTCAACAGCATTTTCATGGTTCTTTGGGTGTTGTAACATCCATGCTTAAGCAACCAAGCAAGCCTCTCATTAATCTTTACTAATGATTCCAAGAAAAGGCAAGTATACTCCCGAACGATAGTCAAAGGATGTGAAATATAGGGAGTGAGGGAAGAGAAGGTGGTAGTTGGAGGTTCCAACATTCAGTCAGGTTTTAATGTACTTATTTTTTTGTCCCAGTATACAATGTTATTACTTTTATTTTTGTTGGTATCTTTTTTCAGTTTTATTTTGGTTTTGATGGACAAATAGTAATTTACGTATTTATTGTGTACAATGTGGTGTTTCCAGACACGCATACATTGTGCAATGATCAAATCAAGGTGACCAGCATACTCACCACTTTAAACATGCATTATTTCTTTGTATTGTAAATATTCAAAATTTAACAAACAAATGGGAAGGCAGAACATTGAAGATCAGTACAAAAAATCTTGAAAAAATCTGAGGTAATTTGCACTCAAGAGAAGTTAATATTTCTGGGGGCAATCTTAGCATGTCATACTATTTTTAAAACAAGCAAACAAAATAAATAAGCGCAACTTTAAATTTATTTATTTTTAGAAAGTTTTAAATCAAACCTATGTACTTCAATGCGATGTAGATATTCACTGTTTGCAAAATAGTTAACTTGGAAACAGTGCTTCCTTAATACATTTGCATTGCTATAAAGGAATACCTGAGGCTGAGTAATTTATAACAAAAAGAGGCTTATTTGACTTATAATTCTGTAAGCTGTAGAAAAAT
>NW_012101684.1:21832-22149 GCF_000951045.1 Mandrillus leucophaeus | reverse complement strand
AGTCAGAGTATTGCTAAGGAGGAAGCACCTCATCTGGAGCCAAAGGACCTAAATTCACATGATTAATTCTACTAACATTATCTTAATATTAAAGAGAAACAATAATTCTGGCCCTAAGCATGTATTATTTCATAACGTGGAGGACTGTATTTTTTTTAAATTTTTGCAAAATATGAATATACATTCAAGTTTTAATAAAATTATACTGCACAAATAATTTCCATGTATGGCAGATATTGATGGTGGAGTTCTAAATGAAGAAAATTGGAATTTCTTATGAGACATTCTGCAACAAAATATCAACATGAAATATTGTA
>NW_012101684.1:21233-21782 GCF_000951045.1 Mandrillus leucophaeus | reverse complement strand
TGGCCATAAGCATGTATTATTTCATAACGTGGAGGACTGTATTTTGTTAAATTTTTGCAAAATATGAATATACATTCAAGTTTTAATAAAATTACACTGCACAAATAATTTCCACGTATGGCAGATATTGATGGTGGAGTTCTAAATGAAGAAAATTGGAATTTCTTATGAGACATTCTGCAACAAAATATCAACATGAAATATTGTACTTATGTAGTAAATGTGAACATTTGATGCTTTAGAACAAAAATGTATTTACAAATCTTATTTGATGCACACATCAAAACATACTCAGAAGTTACAAGAATTCATAACATACCCAACAAAGCTAAAGGACAAGATGGGACCTTTCCAGGACCAGAAGTAAATTAAAAGAACCCACAGGGGTGATCAAAGTAAGAAACCAGTGCCCCCTTCAGCTACTGGATGATCACAGGGACCTCAAGGTTTTGGGAATTATTCAGCTGCCTTCTTGGAATAAACAAAGAAAAGTCTTGACTAAAGTTATTCCATGTAAAATCTCTCAAATAGAAAAACAAAATTATTTTC
>NW_012101684.1:16872-20233 GCF_000951045.1 Mandrillus leucophaeus | reverse complement strand
GAACTCGCCAGGGGATTGGGCCATATGCCCATAACATTGCAGAGGAGAATGAGATGATGAAGTCCACCCAGGACATGACCACAAAGAAACTTACCAGCAGCAGTACGGTCTGGGTGGCTTCTTTTTTTTTCAGGGGAAGCTCCTGGGGAAAAGCCAGGGCTGCGAAGGTGGTGGGATCGCCTCTGATGCCTGAATAAGACAATCACCATGTAGGCACTTGAGAGCAACCAGCATTATTCCTACAAGAAAGACATCCCTGGATATTGTCAGAATAAAAATCATGCCCCTGAAAATGAAGCCCATGGGGCAAATTGAGCATGCGTATCTATATTCAGCACATTTGTCTGGGTCACATTGGAAGCAGCTACAGTGTAGAAGATCCTGTTACTACTGAGAGTTGAGAAACCATAAGAAGAAGGAAACACGGATAATGTAATTTGCAGATTTATGTTTAAATCTTGCCAACCAGGAGGTGCTGGAGCTGGTGGTGATGGCCTGGAACATGCTCAGGAGGCAGGTGGTGCAGATGGAGAGGCCCCGCATCACCCTGCTCAGGTAGAAAAGTGCCTTACACTTGAAGTCCTTCTGGAAGTTTAATGACTCCAACAGGTTTGGAGACCCCAATAATAGTGCAGTGAAGAACTTCACTATGTGGATGAGGGACAAGTGACAAGTGGTCAGGTCAGTGGGTTTTAGTCTGTGATTTAGAAGGAGAGAAAAGATGCAAAGTAGAAGGAGGAAGCTGTTGGCTGAGATTCCAACAGCAACTTGTAAAACTGAGCAGTTTTTAATAAGATAAATGGGAAGTGTGTACATTGTAGTGGCAAGGAGGAAACAGTTGTGTATCTGAAAAAAGATTAGGCATTATCAGTGTTAAGTCTATACTCAAAATTATCACAAACATAATCATTTTTATTTCTCCCAATTGATTAACACTTATGATGTGAAATAAATTAGAAAATTCTGCTTCAGCATTTTTATACAAGTATTTCTTTATACACACACACACTATATATATATAATGTCAGCATTAATTTTAGTCTTCCCACTGTGATTCTGGTGATTTAAGAATATTTTCTTAGTAAATACTGAAGTTTATCGTAGCCATAGGAAGTCTTGCACAGGAATAATTTTTTTAATTGGTGAAAGTAATTTTGTCTATTTATGTGGTACAATGTCATGTTTTGATCTATAGAAAGATCCAGTCAAGCTAATTAATATATTTATCACCTCACCAACTTGCTAAACATCTATTCTTTTAGGTATTAAAATATACAGTAAATTATTAACTGTGGTTACCATGCTTTGCAATAGATCACCAAACGTATTTCCTCAGTCTAACTGAAACTTACACCCTTTAGTCAACATCTTTCCTTTACCCAATTCCACCCCCTATCCCAGCCTCTGGTAATCACCTTTCTCCTCTTTCTATCACTTCAACATCTTTAGCTTCCACATACTGAAATCATACAGTATTTGTCTTTCTGTGCTTGGCTTATTTCACTTAAATCCACTTATTTCACTTAAATCCACTGATAATCTCATAGGAACATGATTATAGATAACATGACATTATACTTTTGTTCCTTTCAAGATTCTCTCCTGGTCCTCTTAGCATAATGTCCTCCAGTTTCATCCATGTTGTGCAAATAAAATGATAATTGTAATCCAGTGGCCTCAGGGTCCTAGCTAGAATATAAAACCCACTGTGGAAAAGAGAAAAATGTCTCCTCTGACTGACCTAGTCAGGTATAGTACTCTGCCCTTCAGGTGATACAGCCCTGCACCAGGGTACCTGGCATTGGAATCAGAATACAGGCTGAATTTTAGCACTTATTTCTCCCACTTATTTCATCAGTTATGTTTAGAGAGGGCAGAAAGAAGCCATCCATTCAAGCAACACTGAGGGTTAGGATGTGCACTGCCTTTCATAAGACAGCTTATTTACACATGGACTCCTAGGCTCCTGTGGCGGTGTTTTCTGCCATCCCCAATCCTTGGTCTCCTCTGTTCCTTCTACTCAAGAGATACTGGATCTCACACACTCAGCAATTGAGTACTGGCTTTTTAGACACTACCAATTTGGTTTTGCTTTTGTACCACCCGCCAATTACATCTGTGTTAAAAATAACCCTAACTTTCAACTTAATGTTTATGACGATGGTCATAGTTTTGGTCCAGTTACTTAACCAAACACTATCTTGTGTTAAAGTGGTGATTTTTTTTTCTAATAAACCAAAGGATCTTTCACTTGAATATGAGATCAGGCTAATTGGTTTTTTTCTGAAGTATCTGTCTCACATTTTATTTTTGATGCTCTAGCAAACAGTCTCACCTTGGACACCTGCCCTGCGGCTTTTAACATCTGCCATTATGTCTTCTTGCTGTCTTCAACCCAGTCCACTCTATAATACATCTTGGTGACTTTTTAGGTCTTCATTTGTTTGCCCCTCCAGAAGCATTTAAAATTTTTTAAAATATTTTTTAGTCCTGTCAGAAAGGAAAATAAAAACCCTGCCAATCCAGAGTCCTGTACCCATAAAATCTATCTATGAAAAACAAGAGAAAAATTACATTACATTATTTGAAAAACAAATAACAAACAACTGAGGCAATGTGTTGCTAACAGACTCACATTGCAAGAATCATTAAGTGAAGCTGAGTGCAAGTATCCCCAGATAGTAATTTGAATTCATACAAAAACACAAAAAGTGCTGGAATATGTAATAATGTAATTTTTAAAAATAAATACATTTTAAATTTTAATTTTTTAAATTTTTAGATCTAAAGTGAATCTTTTATAGACACTATAAGTTTGAACACATTTTAAATCCCTTTAGCTAATTCTGTATTTTGATCAAGAATTTTACTCCATGTGTATTTAAAGAAATTTATGAAGTTATAGACTTACTATTGCTATTTTGTTAAATATTTTCTCTGTTACTCATAGCTATCTTGTTATTCTTTTTCTCTTATTTCTTCCTTTTTGTTTCATTGATTTTTGTTGTGACATGTTTTGATTAATTTTATTCTCTTCGGGTATTATTTTTGTAGTTACCATGGACACTACATAAAATATCTTAAAGTTTCAGCAATCTGTTTTGAACTGGCAACAACCTAAGTTCAACTGAATACAAAAATTATTTGTCTTTGCATCTCTTCTCAACTTTATGTTATCAGTGTCGCAAATTATATAGTTTTATATTCTACATTCATTATCAGATAATTCTAATATTTGTGCTTTTATTTTGCAAATTCTACAGAAATATTGAAAGTGTTTTATGCACCATCAGTATGACAATAAAGAATTCTGTATTTGTGTATGTTTATACTTTTGCCAGAGAACTATACATATACATAT
>NW_012101684.1:15798-16362 GCF_000951045.1 Mandrillus leucophaeus | reverse complement strand
ATATCTAGAACTATTTATAGTATACAGAACTATATATAATATATACTATGTAGTATATACTATATAGAGAACTATATATAGTATATAGAACTATATAGTATATACTATGTATAGAACTATAGTATATACTATATAGAGAACTCTATGAACTCCATATACTATATATAGAGAAGTTCTATATAGTATATAGAACTCTATATAGTATATACTATACATAGAGCTCTATATAGTATATAGTATACACTATACATATAGAACTCTATATACAGTATGCACTATACATATAGGACTGTATACAGTATATACTATTCATAGAGCTCTATATCGTATATAGTATACACTATACATATAGAACTCTATACAGTATGCACTATACATATAGGACTGTATACAGTATACACTATACATATGAGACTGTATACAGTATACACTATACATATAGGACTCTGTATACAGTATACACTATAGGTATAGGACTGTATACAGTATACACTATACATATAGGACTGTATACAGTATACACTATACATATAGAACTCTGTATACAGTATACACTACATATAG
>NW_012101684.1:15262-15702 GCF_000951045.1 Mandrillus leucophaeus | reverse complement strand
AACTATATATAGTATATAGTATATCTAGAACTATATATAGTATACAGAACTATATATACTATATACTACATAGAGAACTATATATAGTATATAGAACTATATAGTATATACTATATAGAGAACTCTATGAACTCTATATATAGAGAAGTTCTATATAGTATATAGAACTCTATATAGTATATACTATACGTAGAGCTCTATATAGTATATAGTATACACTATGCATATAGAACTCTATATACAGGATGCACTATACATATAGGACTGTATACAGTATACACTATACATATAGAACTCTGTACAGTATATACTACATATAGAACTCTATACAGTATACACTACATATAGAACTCTGTACAGTATACACTATACATATAGAACTCTATATACAGTATGCACTATATGTATAGGACTGTATACAGTATACACTATACATATAG
>NW_012101684.1:14803-15212 GCF_000951045.1 Mandrillus leucophaeus | reverse complement strand
TACAGTATACACTATACATATAGGACTGTATACAGTATACACTATACATATAGAACTCTGTATACAGTATACACTACATATAGAGCTCTGTGTACAGTATACACTATACAGTATACACTACACTATACATATAGAATTCTGTATACAGTATACACTATACATATAGAACTCTATAAATAGTATACAATATACACACTATGTAGAACTCTATAGCATACAGTATACACACTATATAGAACTCTATAGTATACATTATGCATGCTATATAGAACTCTATAGTATACAGTATACACGCTATATAGAACTCTATAGTATACAATATACACGCTATATAGAACTCTATATAGTATACAGTATACACGCTATATAGAACTACATATATATAAATTCATATATATATATATATTTT
>NW_012101684.1:14235-14753 GCF_000951045.1 Mandrillus leucophaeus | reverse complement strand
AGGACTCTGTATACAGTATACACTATACATATAGGACTCTGTATACAATATACACTATACATATAGAACTCTGTATACAGTATACACTACATATAGAACTCTGTACAGTATACACTATACATATAGAACTCTATATACAGTATGCACTATATGTATGGGACTGTATACAGTATACACTATACATATAGGACTCTATACAGTATACACTACATATAGAACTCTGTGTATAGTATACACTATACATATAGAACTCTGTATACAGTATACACTATACATATAGAACTCTATAAATAGTATACAATATACACACTATGTAGAACTCTATAGTATACAGTATACACACTATATAGAACTCTATAGTATACAATATGCATGCTATATAGAACTATATAGTATACAGTATACATGCTATATAGAACTCTATATAGTATACAATATACACGCTATATAGAACTCTATATAGTATACAGTATACACGCTATATAGAACTACATATATATAAATTCATATATATATAT
>NW_012101684.1:7414-10360 GCF_000951045.1 Mandrillus leucophaeus | reverse complement strand
ATAAACTTTTTGCAGCTTTTGTTAATCTTGCAGTTATTATTGTTCCCTTATTTTGAAGGACAATTTCATTTGATCTAATATTCTTAATTGGTGGTGTTCAGTATTTCAGCACTTAGACTATATCGCTCAACTCTTTCTGGCTTGCAAGGGTCCTGCTGATAAATCCATTGGTAATCTCATAGGAGCATGGTTATAGATAACATGTCATTATACTCTTGCTCCTTTCAAGATTCTCTCCTTGTCTGCAACTCTTGAAAGTTTGACTCTTATGATGTTTCTTGTTGTAGGTGTGTTTATGTGTATCCTAGTCGGAGTTCATTGAGCTTCCTGAATTTTTATGTCTGTTTTCTTCTGCAAATTTGACAATTTATTAGACATTATTTCTTTTTGTATTCTTCAGTTCTACAATCTGTTTTTTTTTTTTTTGTAGTTTTTATGACTTGGTTGATATTCTTTCCTGAATTCATTTATTTGTCTATATTTTTGATAAGTATTAGTATTATTCGTATGGAAGTATCATTAAGGATTATAAAGATGTATATTTTGATTTTTTGTTGGGCAATTTATGCATCTTCATTTTTAGGTTTGGTATCTGGAGATTTGTTTTGTTCTTTTATTTAGGCCATAGTTCCCTGATTCTTCGCATGCCTTGTGATCTTTTGTTGAGAATTGGCCACTTTAAAAATTCCATGTCATGATATTTATGGAGTGACTTTGTTCACAAGAAGTGTGACACCAGTCAGCTGGGCTATAGATTCTGGAGTTCTCTGAAACCTGTTTAAGAATGTGTTTTCTTTGAAATTGTGTGTTTATTTTCCAATTAAAGTTTGGCCCAGGTTTCTTCTTCATGACCCATAATTTCTTGCTATCTCTGTGGTAGGTACATGGTACTGCAGTCTCTTTGGTGCCAAAACAATCATTTACCTTTGGTCTCAGTAGTTCTAAGTATAAACCGCCATTCCCTTTAGCACTCTGTGAAGGGAGAAAAAGAGGCAGTCTTTGGACAGCGCCCCCTAAAAAGCCAAGAATGTAAACATGTTTTACTCTTTGATTTCAGTTCTGAGGGAGAACCCAGTAGTTGGAGTTTCTTCTATTTGTAGCATACTGTATTAAGGAGAAGATGGGGCCATGGTGGGCAAATATAACAAGCTTTCTTTCCTCTTCTACATGTTTCTTTTCAGCACTGTGCTCACCTGCGGTGTTTTAAATTCTTAACTGGTTTTGATCATTCTCACATAGGCAATTTGGGCAACATATTGTTAAACTCATATAGCAATGGATGAATGAGAGCCAGTGGTTTTCTATTCTGCCATCTTGGTGATGTTCTCACTTTATATGATTTTTATATTAGCTTTGTAAAGTATACTCCCCTGAATCTAGTTAGTAGAATAACTTATCATGTTTATTTTTCCAACGATTTCTTCTCGTTACAATCAAGGCCTTTTGCCAGAGCAATGGATACATTCATTTAAAAAAGTGATACTGGGAAGATAGAAAAGCTGTGGCCATGAGAATTTACTCTTAAGGAAAATCTGGGAAAGTTTGTGTGAACGTTAAGGGCAGAGAGAATGTTATTATAGATAACCAATGTGCAACAACTACAACAGCAAAAATTTAACTGCCAAAGAAAATTAGGAATATACAGCATCTCAGAAAAAACTCAGTTTATGTTAGCTACTTCTACAAAACCATATATGTATTTTTTTTTTCTTTTTTTTTTTTTTTTTTTTTTGAGATGGAGTCTTGCTCTGTCACCCAGGCTGGAGTGCAGTGGTGCGATCTCGGCTCACTGCAACCTCTGCCTCCTGGGTTCAAGCAATTCTCTGCCTTAGCCTCCCAAGTAGCTGGGATTACAGGCAGCTGCCACCACACCTTGCTAATTTTTGTATTTTTAGTAGAGATGGGGTTTCACCATCTTCATCCTCGCCAGGCTGGTCTTGAACTCCTGACCTCGTGATCCACCTGCCTCACCTCCCAAACTGCTGGGATTACAGGCATGAACCACACCAAAACCATATTTTTTAAAGTAAATATTAACATCAATTTTGGAAACATAACAATTGTAATGAAACTTGGAAACTCTAACCAAGGTCAAATTCTAGGAAACATTAAAGTACTAATTTTCCAGGGAATCATTACCAATGTGAGAAATGTGGGAAAGTCTTTTGCCAATGTGGAAACCTTATTATCCATCAGAGTATACATATTCAACAGAGGCCTTACAAATGCGATGAATGTGGTGAAACTTTGAGCGAGTCCTCGAAACTTACTCAACAGCAGAGAAGTCATGTTGGAAAAAATCACATACAGATGCAGAATATGTGGGAAAGTATTCCGTCAGTCATCAAATATAAATAGCCATAAGATAATTCTTATTGGAGAGAAACCATTGAAACATAAAACATATGTCAAAGCCTTTCACTGGTACTCAAACCTTACATAACACCAGAGAATCCATACACAAAGAGAAATCCTACAAACGTAATAAATGTGACAAAGCATTTAACTGCTTGTGTCTTACTCAACATCAGAAAATTAACACTGGAGAGAAACCCTAAAAATGTAAAGAATGTGGCAAACTTTTATTGTGGGCTCAAACCTTACCACACACACAAGATTTATGCTGGAGAGACATGCTGCAAGTGTAGAACATGAGGCAGAACCTTTAACTGGTGTTCACAACTTACCCAACATCAGAGAATTAATGCTGGACAGAAACCTTATACATGTAAGGAATTTGGGAAGAAGTTTGTCCATGTACCTGAGGGAACACTACAGTATTTGTATTGGAGAAACGCTTTACAAATGTTGGTAAAATGAAAAGTCAGTAGTAAAACCATTAACGTTTTCTCACATCTTACTCAGCAGAGAATTTGTATAGTAGAGAACACCTACAAATGTAATAAACATGGAAAAAACTTTGTCTAAAATGTACATCTGAGGAAA
>NW_012101684.1:4372-6036 GCF_000951045.1 Mandrillus leucophaeus | reverse complement strand
ATTACTCTGTCACACTTTCAGGAGGCTGAGTAGATATATAGTTAAATTCTATCTAAAGGACATATCCCAGGCAGCTGCTCTGCCTCTGTGTGATTATTATTATTATTATTATTATTATTATTATTATTATTTTGCCTTGTGTTTCTAATGAAAATAATCTATTGATCCTGTTCAAAAGAGGAACACACAGCTTCAAATCATTACCTCCTGGCAGTAACTAACTTTTGAGTCCTATCTGCTTCACCATACTCCTTTAATGGCAGTTGAATAAATATCTAAAATGCAGGCTTTTCAGTCCTTTCTGAAGGATAGTATCTTCCAAGAGAGGCGCAAAAATCAATAAAACCAACGAATATGTACCAAGCATCAAACTATGTGTTTAATACCAAGCTAGACACCCTCAGGGTCTTTGTCCTTAAGGAGGTTACGCACAGCAGTGGAAACAAAATAAGGTCAAAAGGGTAATTCTGAATTGCCTGAAAGGGACCTCTAACCTGCCACTTGACCTTCCCTTGCTCCTGCTCAAATAACAGCCCAGGGGACCAGGGATAGACATGTGACCAAAGACAGCCAGTGTGAGCTATTGCTTGTATGTGGCCTGGCTCAGGGAGACAAACTGGTACAATTCAATTCTCACCAGAATTTGAGCTAAAAGGCATAGAAGTTTTTGCCAATAGGGGCAGTGAGCGCTAGAGCTGAAAGGTCATATCGATTTAGGGAAGAGGACAAACTATTTTCAACAAAAAAAGGGCTAATCTGTACAAAGAGATGAATTGCACAGAGCCACAGCACACAATCAGAAAGAGAAAGAGAAGACAGACTTCAGTTTGTGATGCCCAGACACAGTTCCCCAGAGACTGCTTCTATTTCGATTTCTTTGCTCTGATTCTGTGAGATCTCTTTACAAGACAACAGCTCCGTTTTGGGCCTGAGATGGTTTGACTGTGTTCTGTGCTTTAGAACCCAAAAACCCAAAATAATCTCATGCACTTATGTACTAAATGCTACATTGGCCGGGCATGGTGGCTCACGCCTGTAATCCCAGCACTTTGGGAGTCCAAGGTGGGTGAATCACCTGAGGTCAACCCAGCTGGTCAACATGACAAAACCCTATCTCTACTAAAAATACAAACATTAGCCAGGTGTGGTGACAGGCACCTGTAATCCCAGCTACTTGGAAGGCTGAGGCAGGAGAATCGCTTGAACCAGGGAGGTGGAGGTTGCAGTGAGCCTAGATTGTGCCATTGCACTCCAGCCTGGACAACAAGAGTGAAACTCCATCTCAAAATAAATAAATAAATGTCACATGGGCAGTGTTGACAATTCTTGCAACCAGTTTTCACTTGACACAGTGCTGGCTTTGGGCTGCAGTTGAGGACTAGAATTTTAAAACTGAGCACAACTCGAAATGATACAGATAATACTGGCTCTTTCTAAGCCCAGAGACCTTTTTGATGTTGGCAAATAGCGTATAACAAAAACTCCTAACAAAACCTGCTAAACTGTCTTAGAATAAAGAACTGGCTTGCCAGGGGGCAGGGGTGAGCAGGAGACTTAATTGGAGCTACATACCTTTTTGTGTCTTTTGAATTTTTGTTAACATATACATATTCAAAAAATAAATAAGCAATTTATTTTTTCGCAGACAGCACACTTGGGCATAA
>NW_012101684.1:3563-4322 GCF_000951045.1 Mandrillus leucophaeus | reverse complement strand
GCGTATAACAAAAACTCCTAACAAAACCTGCTAAATTGTCTTAGAATAAAGAACTGGCTTGCCAGGGGGCAGGGGTGAGCAGGAGACTTAATTGGTGCTACATACCTTTTTGTGTCTTTTGAATTTTTGTTAACATATACATATTAAAAAAATAAATAAGCAATTTATTTTTTCACAGACAGCACACTTGGGCATAAACAAAACATGTAGCAATGCTATGTTTTCATGAAAACAACATCTCGCCCTAGAAAAACATTTTGTTATTTGACCAGGTTACCGGGTCTACCACAGTCTGGTTCAAAGGAATTTACTCAGTCCTGCTGCCAGCTGCCCACCTTCCAGAACATTCCATTCCAGCCACTCTGGTCTGATAAAAAAAAGTTGCCTTTTTCCTGTATTTTAAAATAACAGTACTCTCTTGCAGATCTACCAATATAATAAGTCCATTTAGAGTCAATAAGTACATATTTCAAGAAACTAAAAATCCAAAAACAAACTTTTATGTTTAAAAAAAATTGTCTTCTGGACGGGCATAGTGGCTCACAACTGTAATCCCAACACTTTGGGAGCCCGAGGAGGGTGGATCACAAGGTCAGGAGTTCGAGATCATCCTGGCTAACACAGTGAAACTCCATCTCTACTAAAAATACAAAAAAATTAACCAGTTGTGGTGGCACGTGCCTGTAGTCCCAGCTACTCAGGAGGCTGAGGCAGGAGAATCACTTGAACCCGGGAGGTGGAGGTTGCAGTGAGCCGAGA
>NW_012101684.1:0-1118 GCF_000951045.1 Mandrillus leucophaeus | reverse complement strand
TTTTGTAGAGATGGGATCTTACTATGTTGCCCAGACTGGTCAACAGTCTCAAGTGATCTTCCCTCTTCACCCTCCCAGTACTGGGATTACAGGCATGAGCCACTGCACTCAGCCATTTATTTTTTTAAATCCAGGCTGCCAAGTTAATATGCTTAAAAAATATATAAGAACTAATTTATTTCCTGTAGTCTCCTCTGAGTTGGGACTGTGTTAAATGTTGCCAACAACTTGCCTGAGGGCTGGCTTTGTCCACAGAAGTGTTTGAGTGTTTGGCTCACCCAACGTGGGTGGTCTCCAATTCACCAGCACCTCCTCCCTGCCTACCTTTTTTGTTTGTTTGTTTGTTTTTTGTTTGTTTGTTTGTTTTTTGTTTGTTTGTTTTTTGTTTGTTTGAGACAGTTTCCCTCTCACCCAGGCTGGAGTACAATGGTGTGATCTCAGCTCACTGCAACCTCCACCTCCTGTGTTCAAGTGATTCTCCTGCCTCAGCCTCCCGAGTAGCTGGGATTACAGGCATGCACCACCACGCCCAGCTAATTTTTTTGAATTTTTAGTAGAGACACAATTTCACCATCTTGGCCAGGCTGGTCTCAAACTCCTGGCCTCAAGTGATCCGCCCACCTTGGCCTTCCAAAGTGCTGGGATTACAGGCAGGAGCCACCACACCCAGCCCTTCCCACCTACTTCTCCCAGGGCACGGAGGGCACATGTCAATTGCTCTCATCACTTGACACCTGACCTCCCTACCAATTTTCATTCTCTACCTCGCTTCTCTAGGCCTATATCTCTATTCTGCAGCCTACTGTACTTTCTAAATTGTAGCAAAAATATCTCCCATCCCACAGTTCTTCTTACAATGGTACTTTGATACTCTTTCCATCAAGATATAGAGGTCTAAGTTCCTTTTTCTTGCATTTAAACATGTCTGTGGACTACAGTACAAGTGATACTATGTGACCTCCAAGGCTAGGTCAGTTTCCACCCAGTGAGATGCTGGAGAACCAGCTCTTGAAAGCTAATTATATACATCTCTTCCCAATTCTATGTTCAGTAGTTTGAAATTAGCCATGGTGGGATTATTTACTCCCTGGAAATTAGCAAACACTACAAATTAGGGC
>NW_012101683.1:411401-412412 GCF_000951045.1 Mandrillus leucophaeus | reverse complement strand
CTAATATCCAGAACCTACAAAGAACTCAAACAAATTTACAAGAAAAAAACAAACAACCCCATCAAAAAGTGGGAAAAGGATATGAACAGACACTTTTAAAAAGAAAACATTTATGGAAATGCAAAGCAAAAGCACAATGAGATACCATCTCACACCAGTTAGAATGGCGATCATTAAAAAGCCAGGAAACAACAGGTGCTGGAGGGGATGTGGAGAAAAAGGAACACTTTTACACTGTCGATGGGACTGTAAACTAGTTCAACCATTGTGGAAAACGGTGTGGCAATTCCTCAAAGATCTAGAACTAGAAATATCATTTGACCCAGTCATCCCATTACTGGGTATATACCCAAAGGATTATAAATCATGCTGCTATAAAGACACATGCACATGTATGTTTATTGCGGCACTATTCACAATAGCAAAGACTTGGAATCAACCCAAATGTCCACCAGTGACAGACTGGATTAAGAAAATGTGGCAAATATACACCATGGAATACTATGCAGCCATAAAAAAGGATGAGTTCGTGTCCTTTGTAGGGACATGGATGCAGCTGGAAACCATCATTCTCATTAAATTATCGCAAGAACAGAAAATCAAACACCGCATGTTCTCACTCATAGGTGGGAATTGAACAATGAGATCACTTGGACACAGGAAGGGGAACATCACACACCTGGGCCTGTTGTGGGGAGGGGGAATTGGAGAGGGATAGAATTAGGAGATATACCTAATGTAAATGACGAGTTAATGGGTGCAGCAGACCAACATGGCACATGTATACATATGTAACAAAGCCGCACATTGTGCACATGTACCCTAGAACTTAAAGTATAATAAAAAAATTATAAATTAAACATTAAGATAATAAAATAAAGGGCTGTAAGAAAAAATACCTTAAAATATATGATAATAGCCAAGACGGGCGGATCACGAGGTCAGGAGATTGAGACCATCCTGGCTAACATGGTGAAATCCCGTCTCTACTAAAAAAATACAAAAAAAAAA
>NW_012101683.1:310717-405896 GCF_000951045.1 Mandrillus leucophaeus | reverse complement strand
ATAAGTGTTCTATATTAGTTTTTTAATCATAAGAAATAGATGCTATTAATATACCAAATATTTGTCACTGGATTAGAGGCAGGTTTCTGGTTTTATGGAATCCCAATTTTTTTTTTATTTATTAAGTTTATAATCTTACTTTTTATAAAAATTGTACTTTTCACATTATATCCTCATCTCAGACAAAGTGAATACACTTAAAAATCTCCAACATTCTCACAAAAAAAATGAGCTAGCTACCTTTCCTTTCCCTGAAAATGTGAGATCTCTGAGCTGGAAGATCAGTAGAAATAGTTTCAACCCTGATGAGTAAGGTCTTGCCATTATTTATCAGAACAGGATCTTCCATGGTGTTATAGTCCCAATTGTTAGAAAGTTCTCATCTAATTGCCTCTAACAAATGGTTCTAATGCTGTCCTTTTGGGCCACATAGAGCATACTTAATCCTTCTTTCACATCTAAATGCTTTAACTATTTGGAAAGTTTTTATTTCCCCGAAGGTGTCTCAAGGCTACATATCTCCCGATTTTTCAACTATTTCTCATAGGTCATGATTTTGAGTCTCAACTCAGATGCCATCTTTCAGATACACTCTGTTTTCAGAGAATCAGTGAATGACAAAACCTTATTGATTATCCAAAAAAAAGAAGAAAAGCCAATGATAACATTTATTCTCAGACTCAGTACTATTTGTTAGAAAAGAGTTGGGTGTGGTTTTTTTTCATATTGAAAGGTGAATTAAAAAAATAATTTTTAGTTTTTGTGGGTACATAGTACGTGTATATATTTATGGGATACATGAGATGTTTTGTTACAGGCATACAATGAGTAATAATCACATCATGGAGAATGGGGTATGCATCCTCTCAAGCATTTATCCTTTCTGTTATAAACAATCCAATTACACTCTTTCAGTTATTTTAAATTGTACAATTAAGTTATTATTGACTATAGTCATCCTGTTGTGCTATCAAATAGTAGGTCTTACTCATTCTGAAAAGTGAAGCTCTAAGAACTGTTCTTCCAATATCCAGAAAATTCTAGTTTAGGGATAAACTTTACTAAATTATTTTATTCCTCGAAGTGTGGGGACAATATAGATTAGTATTAAAGGGCATGGGCTCTGGAATGAGACTATTTGGATTCAGATCCTTTTCTACTGTTCACTAGCTTTATGACGTTGAGCTGATTCACTGTGCCTGCTTCCTTCTCAATAAACTGGGTAGTGATAACAGTAACTATCTCAGACATTATTGAGAATTAAATAGGATAATGTATGGAAAGCATTTAAGTCACAGTGCCTGACACATAGTAAAGTCTTGATACTCTTAAGTGAAAACATTTATATACATTCTCAAAGTTATTTACAAATCTCTTTCAAAATACATCTGTTTATGACTGCACCTAGATATAGCAGATGATAGCAACTACATCTGCAAGTAAAAGGATAATAGTTACTAACAGTAGTTTTTTGCAATATTTCGTTTCCCAATCCTAAATGCATGAGTTGATATACAAACTGTACTTTTACTAATTCAAGTCAGTGGATACAGATCTTTACTGTGAAGGACATAGGGCATGTGACACAATTAGCTAACTTGAATATTCTAGGGGAGAAATTACAAGGACTTGATTAGTGGAGAGAAGGTGGTAGTTTTATAACAACAATAAAAATTACCACTTTATTGAGTGCTTACCCTGTGTCAAGCATTCACTCTAAAAGGAGGAGGAAGGCAGGCACTGTGTTAATGCTTTACGTGAATTTTTTCGTTTAATCCCACAGCCCTGCAAAGTAGGTACTGGAAACATTCTTTAAGAAGGTTAAGTAACTTCTCCAAAGCCAATTTCTAAGTGGCAAAGAAGGATACGAGCCTAGTCCTTAATCACCAAGTTACTGCTGGGTGGAAAAAATCCCAAGACAGTGCTTATGACTGTTTAGATAGGGGGAGCAAAAGAACAGGGAAGAAAAGATCAAGGCCAGGCATCTTTATAGAGGACAGAATCAGCAGTGATAAGAAATAGGGATCGAATTGGGGTGGGAGGTGGAGTAAAAAGAGTAAAGGAATAATTCTTTGATGTTTGTACTTCTTAAGACGATATCTGGGGTTAAAAAAAAAAAGACAATATTCAGAACATTCAATGTAAAATAAAATTGGAACATTTAGGTTACACTAAACCAATTTCTCATTACAAAGGAATTGAATGCCACAGGTCAATAACAACCATTTAACAGACTAGGTAACATTCTCAAACCTTGCTTTCACCTAATTCTGATTTCTGGGAAAGTGAAGTGAAAAACAAAAGATAACAAAAATACATGCCTTTTTTTTTTTCTTCTTTTTTTCACCATGGAGATATTTTATATTTAGTAACTTTAGAAAGGTCCACGTTTGTCTCAATTTGATAAAATAAAATTTAGAAGTGGGAAATTAAGCATCATTTCCTTAAATTCATCCACCAGAGGAGACCTTTCAGGACCCAGCAGCATGTTTCAGTCATGCCATGTTCACTTTCAGAGGGACTCCAAGTCTGGCTGGCGATACCGCCATGCCAATGCTTTTTCAGATACACACCTGATGAAAGGCTACAGGATCAAAGAGCAAACCACTTATGGCAAAGTGCTGCAGAGTCCAAAGCTCATCTGTGGATGGAATCACTTAAAACTATTTTAAAGGGTCATCACTAAGAGGGTGCTTATTTTTAGAAATGAGTTTTCTTTTGATACAAAGAAAAATGTTGGCCATTTCCTTTATGTTTATAACAACATTCCAATTTAATCTTCAGTTTAAAAATTCCTTAATTATTGCACAACAGTGCTTTGTTGATTGCACAACACCCACATCTCTGTTTGATACTAAAATCTAGACTTTTTAACAAATGTTGGGGGGGGGGGTACGTACTCATGAACACCCATTCCTATCCTTTATAGTAGTGATATATTTGAAAACCATGTTTTATCATTTTAATTCTGCTCTCAGGAGAGAGCTATAAACATGAATGATGGGGAAAAAAGTCTGCTATAAAGAAGTTATACTTTTAATCAGTATATAATTACTTACCCAAATCTTTTTCAAGCAACAGCAGCAGGGCTAGAAAGCACAGTATCGTGCAGGTATTATTTGATTGTGTTCCAAAAGTTTATTCTTCTGAATTTCACATCCCTATTCTCCACCACTAAAAGTCATCAACATTTTACACATAAAGTCTTCAAGCAAAAGTAGCCAACAGGTGCTGAAATTTTTCTTAGAGCAATGATTAGAATCTGGTATAGAAAAAGGCCTTATAATCTAAATTTCCCTTGTTGGTTATCATGAGCATCACTGAAAAATCTGGAAGAACACATGCCAAAACACACAACCACATGTTTTTTTGTCCAGTCATACTTAAGAACCCAGCATAATTATTCTTGAATTAAAATCAAAAGCAAGTTTATAAGAAGAAATCTGTTCTTTAAAATACTGAGATCTTATCTGCTATTCAGCTAATAACAATCATTGTATTTACTTGACTTTTATAAGAAAATTAAAAGTTGAAAGATAAAAATAGTCTTACCAATTTAAATCAGTTATGTAGGACACAAAGGCACTGCATACCACTTTGTACCTTTATATGTCTTTGGTATTTCTATTTTGAACAAATACATATAATAAAAAAAATTGTAAGTTTTAATAAAGTGTAACTTTAAAATTTTCTTGTTTTATAAAATTTAAGAGTGAACATTTAACAACAAGCAAACAAAAAAAAAAAACAACAAAAGGAGTTTGTTCACTCCTATAAGACAGAACCAAAAAAACATTGGGTAAATTTTAAAACAACAACACACACATTAGTTTTGCTTCTCTACAATTTAGTCTAATTATAGTAGAATATAAGTTTCAAACACACAAAACCTCGAGTCTCCTGGTGTATCTTGTGTTACCATCTCTTGTTCCATGGCATTCCTATGTTGGAGCAGAGTGTTCTTAGGATAATTTAGCTGAAAAAAAAAAAAAAAAAAAAAAAGACTACAGTTCTTCCTTGTCTATTCAACTGTCTAGAGATCCCAAAGAGAGTTCTTTTACTTTTTTTCCTCAGATACTCTAAAAGGGGAAAAAAAGTTTTATAACTTAAAAAAAAAAACCAAAAAAAAACCTGTGATGAACAATGTCTAACCTTTCACATTGTTTTCTAGTAAGAGAATGTAGTGTCTTAGAATTAATTTTGTTAGTATAGGTCTATGCTTTTTTTTTTTCCACTTTATTGTCAATTATTCTTCTCAGAGTTGTTTAAGTCACTAATGGTCAGATAAAAAAAGGCTGCCAAATGACCAACCAGGTAAACTTCAAGAGTAATACCTGATTTACATTACAAGGTTGTTCTCAAACTCACTTAAAATCACTTAAACTCACTTAAAATGATTATAGATGGATGTTTACTAAAAGTGAAAATATAAAGAAAATAAAAAAGGATTATTGATTGTTAAGAGAAATCTGAGTCCTACAAATGCTCAAAGAACTAGGCACAAATCCCAGGGCAAGGGAGCTAGACAACTAAGAACATTCTCTAATTATGTCTTCTATTAAAACAGGAGGCATACTGGTTTTGTAGAGCTCTTGACAATTTCTGAATCAATGAGATCATCCTCATTCCAACAACTGTTTTCTAGGACTGGCTACACTAACTTGCCACCAAAAATTTAATTTTTTTAGATAAAAATGATAACAAAAGTTTCAATATTCAAGTTGGTCACAGCTTCTTTTGTTCCTATCATATAGCATTTACTGTGACAGCAGCACATGTGGTACAAATGTTTTGACCTTTGAATACACAAAGATAAAACTTCTGATCTGCCATTAAGGGCTTCAAGCTTTATGCTTTGTTTTGTTTGAAAATGTTGTGATGATTTTAAGCTGATCTATCTGCACTCATTTCAGGTCTCCCTCACATCCAATGGCATGCACTTGGGAAACAGCTGGCAAAGGTTCAAGTGCAAATCTGTGGTTAGGAGTAGAGAAACACTAACCGGCTTATGCAGAGATGGACCCACAGCTCTGGCCTCGTTAGCCAAATGAACAAAGACATAGCTACCCATGTGCTTCCTTCCTGTGCAGACCATTTGTCTCTAAAATAAAATGAAAAGCTGCATACTCCCTCAGTAGAGGAAAGCAGAGGGAATCAGTCATGTTCTTTCTGCAAGACTGCAGCTGTAATACCTCACAAACATTATCTGTCTACCTGCATGCATGAATGGACAGTGAACAAGTGGGTGTCTACCAAGTATCTATGATTATGCCTTTTGTTTAGGGAGTTACAGTGCCTAAGGGGCAATGTAGAGGCAAGATAAAAAAATGTCCACAAATAAAAGCAATCCAGTAGTATTTTATTCTCCTAGGAGAGCTGCCAGATTTCAAACTCTGATTAAATAACACTGTCTTTCTGTGATCCAATTATTTTTTTCCATATCATTTTGCATATAAGCCATGCCTCTGGTCCTCAAACAGCTGCCTTCTAGCATCAATCAATTTGGAATCTTAGAGGTATACCTTTAAGCAATTAGACTTACATATACATACACACATAAGTATTCGTAGCTTATTTACCTGGAATTGTGCCTACATTTCCAAGCTGTTTCCCAGTTCAAAATGTCAAATTCAAACAACATTCTCCTCCCCTCTCAATGGTCTTTACAACAATTAAAAACAAAATGAATCAATCTGGCATTGTTCTCCCAATCTCATCAGACTAAATGGAAGTCAGCACAAGAGTCACAGTTTTAGAACCAAAATAGGAGATGCCTTAGATTACTGTTATTTCTTGCAGATTCTAACAGTCAAACTGTTTATTAAATACATGAGATGAAAAATTAACAAAACATAACAGTGTTTGTGCTACCTCTCCAGGAAGTTAGCGCTTTTCCAGAGGATGTTTGATCACCGAGAATTAAAATGCATGGAAGTAAATTATGCACGGGAAACACAAAACAGTTTAACAGTGGGATGTTTTTTTGAGTCTAATTAAAGCCTCGTTGGAAGCTTTAAACATTTCACTCCAGCAGATAGTTTGCCCCTGACCTTGACTACTTTTCTTACTGCGGGTTTTTATGGCTGAGTTTTTACTACTGGCCTCTATTGCTGAGGCAAACCCAGTTTAGGCTCTCAATTGACTCCTGTGTTAGTGGCACGGGAACCAAAAAGGTTTACTACCCAAGTGACCTCTTCAAGGTACGTGAGGGTATTTGAGGATATCTGTACCGCTATGCTTTGTTCACAAAGCCACCAGCTAGAAAGCAAAACAGTGGTCATATGTGGTGATCAATCATAGACTGGCAAACAACACGAGGTCAGAGTATTGTGAGTTTATAAGTCCAATAGTTTTGTATGCTGTCCAGCTTTTTGTTTGACAACTGGGGAAGTTGAGAGGAAGAAAAACATCTGAGATAGTGTATCTGCCTCTCTCCATTTTTACTTCCACCATTACCAAGACGGAGTCAAGACCAAGAAAAAGATAGCTTTTATAAAACTTTTCATACATTGCCAATATCTTGATGATTTTAACAGGTCTTCAACTGACTTTAACCATTTTAAAAAATGTATCTTACAGAAGCACTTCATAAGTCTAAGTGTTTTCACACACAGTAGTACTTCTCATTTTATCTTATGTTCATGTGTCTGTCCCAGACGTAAACTGTGAACTCATAGAGAGAAGGGCTCTGACGTTTTTGGGTTTTGTGGTTTTTAAAATTTATTTATTGGTACTTAATCCCAAATAGCCAGGCACATAAAGCAGTCAATATTACCATTTGACAGATTATGAAATTGGAGAATAAGAAATACATGATTTTGGTCATGATCACCTGATAATAAAGGAAAATTAAAGTTTTCTGAAAGATACATTTTTTAACCTTTTACCTTCAAGTTCAATTTTTTTTCCATTATGCCATTCTGAACATTCATTGATGCATTCATTCAATAATTTATTGAGGGCCTAATAAGAGCCAGACATTAGGGATTCAGTAGTGAACCAGATAGATATCATACATAAATAAATGAACATGATAGTCTAGGACAGGCATTGACTAACTACAATTGACCCATGAACACATCAATTTGAAAAAACTCACAGACAACAATATAGTTGAGAAATACTGACAAAATTAAGAAAAAGTTGTCATGAATGTATAAAAATATGTAGCTACTAGTCGATTTTATCACTTACTACCATAAAATACACACAAATCTATTATAAAAAGTTAAAAATTTTCAAAACTTACACAAACACTTACAGACATGGTCCCATTCCCAGTCAAGAGAAATGTAAACAAATGTAAAGATGCAGTATTAAACCACTCAGGCATAAAATTAACTGTAGTTCATACCGTATCACTGTAATAATTTCATAGCCATCTCTTAGTGCTATTGCAATGAGTTCTGGTGAGTATCCACTTAAAATGCCATGTGATGCTAACCATCTCTGTGTGAGCAGTTCATCTCTCCAGTAAATTGCATATTGCAGTAAAAAGTGATCTTTCATGGTTCTCATGTATTTTTCATTCAGTACAATACTGTAACACCATGGAGCCCATACAAAATGCCACTAGTGGTCCTGGAAGTGGTCCCAAGAAGCAGAGAGAAGTCATGACATTACAAGAAAAAGCTGAATTGCTTGATAGGTGCTGTAAATTGAGATGTTCATCTGGATTGCCTGCCATTTCAAGATAAATGAATCCAGCCTAGGAACTACTGTAAAAAAAAGAAAAGGAAATACGTAAAGCTGTTGCTGCAGCTATGTCAGCAGGTACAGAAACCTTGTACTTTTTGTGAAATGTTTTTATCTCATATTGAAAATGCAGTTTTTATGTGGGTGCAGGATTGTTATAAGGCAAAGCTACAGACTCTAATATGGTTCAAGACATAGTGGTCATTGTATGACAACTAAAAGCCAAAGAAAGGTGAAGGTCTAAAGCTGGAGAATTTAATGCCAGCAAAGGACGGTTTGATAATTTTAAAGAGGATGGGCTTAAAAAGTGTCAAGATAGGAGAAGCAGCTTCTGCTGCAAGAGGTAGCAGATGAGTTCCCAGACACTAAGAAAATCACTGAAGAGAACGGATATCTGCATGAACAAGTTTTTAATTGCAGACAAAACTGCCCTATTCTGGGAAAAAGTACACTGAAGAAAGAGAAGTGAGCACTAGGATTTAAGGCAGTAAGAAATAGGCTAACTCTACTGCCTTATGCACAAGCAGTCATGATCAGGACCGCCCTTTTCAATATACCTGCTAACCCCTGAGCTTGAAGGGAAAAGATAAACAACAGTTGCCAGTCTTTTGGTTGTACAAGAAAGACTGGACAACTTTAACCCTTTTTCTGGATTGGTTCCATTAGTGCTTTTTCCCTGAATTCAGGAAGTACCTTGCCAGTAAGAGACTGACTTTTAGGTTTTTTTGATATTGGACAATCCCCTGGCCAACCAGAAGTCTGTAAGTTCAACACTAAAGGTGTTCAAGTGGTCTACTTACCCCCAAACACATTATATCTATTTGAGCCTCTCAAACAGGGGGTAATAAGGACCTTTAAGCCTCAATGCACATGGTACTCTATGGAAAGAATTGTCAATGCTGTGGAAGCCAACCCAGATGGAGAGAACATGACGAAAGTCTGGAAGGATTACACCACTGAAGATACATTGTTCTAACAACAACAACAACAACAACAACAACAACAAAAGCCGTGAAAGCCATCATGCCCAAAACAATAACAACAACAACAACAACAACAAAAGCCGTGAAAGCCATCATGCCCAAAACAATAACAACAACAACAACAAAAGCCGTGAAAGCCATCATGCCCAAAACAATAAATCAATGAATTCCTGCTGCAGAAAACTGTGTCCAGATGTAGGGCAAAACTTCACAGGATTTACAACAGAACCAATAAAGGAAATCATGAAAGAGGTTATGCATATGGCAAAAAAAGTGGGGGATGGAGGGTTTCAAGATACAGATCTTGGAGAAATTCAAGAGCTAACAGACACCATACTACAGGAATTAACAAAACACGACTCGATGGAGATGTGTTTCTGAACCAGTGCCAGATAAGACAACGCAGAAGCAACAGTGCCAGAACACAAATCGACGTTAGAAATCTGACAGAAGGGTTCTGATTATTCAAGATTGCTTTTGATTTCTTTCATGGCATAGACCCTTCTGATACAGGCACTAAAAACTACACAAATGGTGAAAAAAGGATGAGTATCATATACAAATATTTTGAGAAAAATGAAAAAGCAAAAACGTTGAATTAGTGTTTCCTTAAATTTGCAGGTGTGCCTGCCTCATGCCTCCACTTCCACCTCCTCCACTTCCTGCTCTGCTACCCATGAGACTGCAAGACCAACCCCCTCCTCAGCCTACTCAATGTGAAGACAAGGATGAAGACCTTTATAATGATGACCCATTTTTACCTAATCAATGTTGAGTATATTTTCTCTTCCTTATATCCTCATAACACTCTTTTCTACAGATTACTTTATTGTAAAAATACAGTATATAATATACTAAATATTTGTTAATCAATCAACTGTTTATCACTAAGCTATTAGTTTTGGGGAAGTTGTAAGTTATACATGGACTTTTGACTCTATGTGTCTCCATGTAATAATTTTTGACTTTTGGGTTATTGGTGAATAGGTGTCCTCAACCCATGTTGTTCAAGGGTCAACTGTGTGTATATATGGTCTGTATGTGTGTATGCTATGTAATAAAACAATAAAAACAAGGAAATTAACACAAAAGTTATGGTAGTGTTCACTTTTTAGGGACAAAGAAAAAAATACAATTATTGAGGGGCCCACAGGACCAATTACTAGGACCATTCTATTTCTTAAGCTCAGTAGCAGGTACGAAGCATTGGTACTGGATAAATGCATGGTTTTTTTTTTTTTTTTTTTTTTTTCCTGTAAACTGGACATTTACAAATACTCCTGTATAGTTCATATTAAAGCACAAATACGTATGTTTATGAATGCATAGAAAAAATTTTAAAGGACTCAAAGCAACATTTTAACATAGGTTTCATGAATGGTGTTCTTTGATGTGTTTATAAAAGCTGCTAACACATAGGAGGATGTACTATCTACTGAATGGCAAGAAAAGGAAAAAAAAAGAGCACAAGAAAATGAGTACTTACTTGGTGCTCAATACTTTACTGGAATAGCCTGTTATCAAAACTTAAGGTTAAGCCCCAAATCAAGTAACTTTTATTATGCAAACTTCAAAAATGGGTTTTCAAGATGAGCAAGTATTGGTAATGTGCAAAAATGGCCATTAGTTGTATATAGTTTTTTTCTAATTGATAATAGTAATCCATAGTGGCATCATCTTTCAAGTTGATGGCAACATGTGAAAAGAAAACAAGTGGTAGAAGTGAGCATTAATTATTCATATAATAATCTTGAGGGAGCAGAGTATAAATAGAAAAAAGAAAAATCAAAGAGATGTTCTTCAGAGCTATGTTCCAATAGGTTTTGCGTGTAAGGGGCCACTAGTATCCAATGATTATACCTGTAGAAAAAGAGTACCCTTTGCTCTTATTGGAAGATAATGGTGCTGAGACAGCTAGAGTTTGGTGGATCAAGACCTGTTCACACAACCTACTAAATATGTATCCTTTAACTCTTTGCAATTTCTAATTACAAAGCAACAACGAATCATGTAAGGAAGGTTAGTGTGACATAACTGGAGAGTCTTTTCCTTACTTTAACTGGCACTAGGTATTACCTTAAGCCAAGAGTCCCCAACCATTTTGGCACCAGGCAACGGTTTCGTGGAAGACAATTTTTCCACAAATCGGGGGTAGGCCACATTAGTATCTCATAAGGAATGCGCAACCTAGATCCCTCTCATGTTCTCAGTTCACACTAGGGTTCATGCTCCTGAGAATCGAATGCTGCCACAGACTGGTAGCAGTCCACAGCCCAGGGGCTGGGGACTCCAGCTTTAGGCAGCCATCTGAGTATGCTTCCTCATCAATAACATATAAATAATACCACCTAAATTTTAGTATTTCCAGGCTTAAGCAAGGCATTCAGATGTTAAGATTCCTTTCCTTCTCCTTAGGTTAGTTTATTTAGAGAAACAGAGGACATGAAAATGCCTGACACATGGTAAATACTTACTACTGGCTTCCTATGACACACGGTAAATACTTATTATTGGCTTCCTATTTTTCCTACCTGGGGCTTTTACTAGTCCACGGGCATATTTAATAATTGTTTTTAGCTGCTGAACTATGTAAGCATCCAGAAATCTTTGTTAGCTATTAATGTGGCTTGGTTGAGCTACAGTCTTAAACAGTGATTAATGATGTCTCCATGTAGGAACTTTTGGCCCTTTGGTTACTGGTGAAGGAGGAAACATGGAAGTCTTGTTTCCTTCCTTCTCAACTGAGAACATTTTTCTCAATTCTACATAGCCTGAGTAATATATGCCATTTCATATAGTTCTGTATAATAACTATGGATCTATTTGATAAAGAACTTTTAATTCATGGAATTAGCTGCTACATATATAAAGGGTCTATCTTGTTACTGTTCTACCTTGTCACTGATGCAACACTTTGGTATTTTCTCCATGATCCTTGACCATTTTGTACTACCAAGAATTCTTTATATTTCTATATGTATTTTTTCCTGCCCTATACTTGGCATCTTCACAATACTGGTTACAGATGAATAAAAAAAATAGCACTTGGTTTATTCTAACCAATAATCTTCCTAGTTTCAGCACCCTTAGACTAAAGCTTAGAAGTACCAATACCCCAAGCCAAGGGTTGGAAACCACAGCAGGTGAAACAAATCTGGCCCTTGGCCTGTTTTTGTAAATAGTTTTACTGGAACACAGCCATAAGCATTCATTTACATACAAAGGCTGCTTTTGTGCTACATGACAGAGTTGAATAGCTAAAACAGAGAACATATGGTCTGCAAAGCCTAAGATTTAATATCTGGCCTTTCACAAAAAAAGTTTGTAGACCCCCATGCTAAGTTCAGTATTGGGAGGTCTCCATGCTCTTTGAATGGCTCTCAAGAGCATTGTGATGAATGAAAAAAAGCTTATCTCAAAGGTTGTGTATTATGTAATTCCATTTATATAACATTCTCATAATGACAAAATACAGTGATGAGGAACAGATTAGTGGTTCCTAGGGTTAGAGCTGGTTGGGAATAGGTATGGCTTACAAAAACGTAGCATGAGGGAGATTATGATGATAGTTCTCTATCTTGGTTGCAGTGATGGTTACACAAATCTACACATGATAAAATGATAGGGAGCTATTCACGCACATACTGTACCAATGTCAACATCCTGGTTTTGATACTGTACCACAGTAACATAAAGTGAAAAAATTGATGGAAATAGGGTTCAGCCTACATGGACTTCTCTGTACTAATTTTGCAACTTCCTCCGAATGTAATTATTCCAAAAAAGAAAGTTAAAAAAACACAAACTTGCACATGCAAGAAAACTGACAGCAAGATAAAATGAATCAGTCAATTTTATTCCAATTCTTCAAAATGTACACTCAATATGTTGTTTCCAAAATGTAAGTCACCCTTTATATAATAGTTTTATTATTTCATCTTTCTTTTCTCTTTTTTTTTTTCATCTTTTCTTTATGGTTCTTCAGTAGAAGCCAGAATCTTGAGTTGCCCAATTAGGAGCCTAAAATATGCAAAAAGAAATCAACAGAGTGAAAAGAAAATACTTTCGGAAAAAAACTAACATACAAGAAAGTGACACAGCATTTACTTTAGCACTACTCTTGCCAAACCATTCTAAGATCTTAACTCCTGCAATTACTAGATGTCAGATGTCCCACTTAGGACAAAACAAACATCAAAATTATTATCTGGTATAGTATATGGCCAATTAAAATGTATAGCAATAACGGTATCATTAATACTGGAACAATAAACAACACAAATTAATCCTGAAGCATACAGAAAAAAACATCATATGAAAGTTATTTTCTAGGCTCAGTTATTCTAAACTTGGTTAAAATATGCAATTCAAATTCTAATGCATCCTTCCCTTTTGAACTAAAGGACTATTCCACGGACACAAATTTGTTCCTAAAACTTCAATCAAATAGGGTTTCTGCATATCCCACAACTGTTTCCTAATGACTTCCGACCCTCCAGTTACACATAATCATAATGTGTAAACAACATAGTTTAGGATTCCAAAATTATAAGGCCATTCAAGTTTCTTCAATTGCTAACATGCAGAATTAATCTCCCAAAATGGGAGATTAATTTTTGATGTGAATATCAGATGAAAGATAATGACATTTGTATAAGATCAGCACTAATACATATAATAAGATCAACATTTTTACAGAACTATTTCTTTAGATTTAGAAGGAATACATATTTCGAACACTTGAAAGAGGGCTACACATGTAAGTTATCATCTGCCAGTATCAAAATGATGTGTTGAAAACCCTGAGGAAATGAGTTAATGAAGTCACACAGGAAGAGTCAAAGCAAAAGAAAAATAGTTATAATAAACTAGGAACACAATTTCTTTTTGAAGAGTCAAAGCAAAAGAAAAATACTTATAATAAACTAGGAACACAATAATGCATCTAAGAAAAAATTCATTTGTTTAGTAATTTCTTAAAATGTTCATATCTTTAAAGAGAAAAACAAAATCAGCTACAACTCATATCAATACACTTCCAAACTTCATGTAACAATTACACGGTTGCTAAATCCCAGACAGAATAGAAAATGTGTGGTTCTTACCTCTGACCTGCTATTCTGATTAAGTTTCTTCTCAATATTCATGGCCAACATCTGGCTTCTAAAAGAAAGGCTTTTGGTCTTTTCAATCACTTGCTGATAGGGTGAGACTGCATTGTTACCCATAACCACATGACCCTAAAAGGAAACACAGGGAAATTGATCCTATAATGTAAATGACAGCGTTTCTCAGGTGAGTAATAAGCATGACATAACCTTTGCATATATTTTAATGCACTATACAGAGATGACAATATTTACCAAGTAAGAAAAAAAATAGGAGGCTTTTGTTGCCTTCAAAGAAATGTTTTACATTAAAACAAAATAAATTATTAAAGGAGGTAATAAAATGTCCTAGTTAAGAATTCCCAAAAGTATAATCAAGAACTGATAGTATGTAGCATAGCTAACATAATACTCACTAATTTAGAATCAATCTTGGCATCCAGTCTTGCATTTCTAATCAAATTTACAATCCACCTTTCAGCTTCTTCTGGAGTCATGTTCAATTTATCTGCCAACATGCTAATGAAAAAGTAAAAACAGCAATGTTAATTAACTGGGCCTAAAAACTTAGTTTTATGTACACAGTGTTGACTCATACTCTGCACAGAGACTTTTCGGTATTTCTGGATCACCTTTCTCTTATATACCATGACCCCTACTGTCTGATTTGTTCATGTGTTTGTGCCTATTGACTTGTACTATGCACGACCTATTCCATTCACCAACTGGACTGTAAAATCCTTGAGGGTAGGGTAACATTCTGCATTTATGGAAATCCTTCAGCTTCTAGAACAGTACTTTATATCTACCAGCTGCTCAACAAGTAATGATCTAAGCGAGAAAGAGGTTTTATGATGTTCCCTCTGTATCAGGGTATATTAAAAGTCAGCCCTCCATATCCACAGGTCCCACATCCTCAGATTCAGCAAACCATGGATAGAAAATATTTGGGAAAAAACAAACAATAAAAAAGAATACAAAAATAATACAAATGAAAAACCAACACAGTATAACACCTATTTACATAGCATTTACATTTTTAACAGTAACCCAGAGATGACTGAAAGTATATGGGATAATACGCGTAGGTTATATGAAAATATCACCCCATTTCATTTAAGACACTTGAGAATCTGAATTTTGGCATCCAGGAAGGTCCTAAAACCAGTCTCCCAATGATACCAAGGGACAACTATATAATGGTTATACAAAGGAAACCTTTGTATAAAGCTTTCTTTGTATAAAGAAGACATATGAAAAAGACACTTGCACAGATATATTTATAGCAGCACAATTCACAATTCACTTAGGAACCAACCTAAGTGCCCGTCAACTAATGAGTGGATAAAGTAAATCTGGTATATATAAACCATGGAATACTACTCAGCCACTAAAAGGAAGAAAATGTCTTTTGCAGCAACTTGGATGAAACTGGAGGCCATTATTCTAAGTGAAATAATGCAGGAGTCGAAAACCAAAAATCTTATGTTCTCATTTATAAGTCGGAGCTAAGCTATGAGCTAAAATCTCAGAATTCACCACTATATTATTCATCCATGCAACAAAAAAAACCCACATGTACCCCAAAAGCTATTGAAATAAAATTTTTAAAAAAGTAAACCTACTATAAGGAGCATCAGTAATAAGTATAATCTCAGGAAAAACATAAATAAAACTGAGGGGCATTGTGTATGTTTGTGCTATAAACTGTGGGGGCACTCTCTGGAGCTATATACTATATATAGTGTGTGTGTGTATATGTCTATATATATAGACACTGAATTTCAGATAAAAGAGATGGAGGGAGTGCACCAGACCATGAAGATCTTGATCTAAAATACTATTTGATATCAATCAATCTGCATTTTGTATTTTTCCAATTTTATGATCAGGTTGAAGAGGGCCATTGCAGTGCTTAATTTATCAGAATTAAAAACACACCAGTCTTAGTAAGTAGGTTAAGTCAGTTCAGCTGATGGAAGAGTACCTACATATGCATGTAAAATATTTGAGTACCTACATATGCATGTAAAATATTTAAGAGTATGTAGTATACATGCATGTATATACGTGTGTTTATACACTGTCTTTTATCCTCATGGAAGCTATCAGGTCTCAGCTAAAATAAGATCCTCATAAGCCTTCTAAGACACCTCTCCCAACTGTGATACATCAGTTGGGTGCTTTCATAAGCACCTATTTTTGCTACAGTTGTTTTACCGAATATCTGTCTCCAAGGTAGACTGTGTACATGTAACCAAAGTGCAAGCACCGTATCCTCCTCGTTCATTGCCGTTATGTCTACCAATTAGCAGCACAATGCCTCATATACAGGACACAATAAATATCTACTGTCTGATTGATTCCCATTCTAGTCACTACCCTAGTTCAGGCTCCATTACTATTTCTTAGTTTTCTAACTACTTTACCTCTTGAGTCTCTTCCATCTATCTTACATAGCTGGCAGGTTAGTTCTACAACCCAACTACAGTAGTTCCCACTTATCTGTAGTTCCACTTTCCGTGTTTTCTGTTATCAGCAGTCAATTCCAGTCTGAAAATATTAAATAGAAAACTCCAGAAACAAGCAATTGATAAGCTTTAAATTGTACACTGTTCGGGCTAGCATGATGATATCCTGTATTGTCCTAATGCCTCACCCAGGACTTGAATCATCCCTTTGTCCTGCATATCAACACTGTATACGCTACCCGCCCATCAGTTACATAGTAGCTATCCCAGCTATCAGATCAAGCACCCTGATATCACAGTGCTTATGTTCAAGGAACCATTATTTTACCTAGTAATGGCCCCAAAGTACAAGAGTAGTGATGCTAGCATATTGTTACAAATTCATTATTATTGTTGTTAATCTTTTACTGTGCTCAACTTATAAATTAAACTTTATCATAGTTACATGTGCACAGGGAAAAACCTAGTATGTATTGGGTTTGGTACTACCTGCAGTTTCAAGCATCCTCTGGGGGTCTTGGAACATATCCCCTTGGATAAAGGGAGACTACTATACCCAGTTTATTTCCATATTCCTTTCAACACTTTTAACTTTCCAAGTTCCCATTATTCTCCTTCATAAATATAACATTCCAGCCAAACCAAACCAATCCTTTTCCTTCACTGACATTCACTCAACAAAATATAAACCGTGTTAGATGCTGTTGGCAAAACATCCTCTGTTGCCAGCCTTTACAGAGTTTAAGTCAAGGGGGTCTTGACTTGAACATCGCTTGATCTTGGGAGGCAGAGGTTACAGTGAGCTGAGATGGCATCACTGCACTCCAGCATGGGCAACAAAGTGAGACCTCCGTGTCAAAAAAAAAAAAAAAAGAAAAAAGAAAAAGTGGAAGGAGCTATGTATGTGAAATCCAAAAAGGTCTACCAGTTCTAATCTGGAGATTTGGGGAACAGCTTACCTAAGGAAATGCTATTTAATCTTAGATTTTTAAGACCATAGAACGAAAATTTCACTGTAGGCTGGATGTGGTGGCTCATACCTATAATCCCAACACTTTGGGAGGCTGAGGCCAGAAGTTTGAGATCAGTCTGAAAATCGAAGCGAGATTCTGTGCACACGTGTGCACACACACACATAGTGGGACACACACACACGCATAGTGGGACACACACACACACACACAGGCACGGTAGCCTGCACCTATAGTCCCAGATACTTGAGAGGCTAAGGTCTGAGTAACATTTGAGCCCAGTAGTTTGAGACTGCAGTAAGCTACGATTACACCACTGTACTTCAGCTTTGGTGACAGAACAAGATTCTGTGCTTCTATAAAATAAAATTCCATCTTATGTAATAACTAACTAGAATTCTCTATCCCTCTCTCTTTCTTTACATCCATATTCTAAGTCTCATTCCAACATAGCTGGTGTTAATTTTGCATCAGGCATCAAGATCCATAAATGCCTGCATGCTCTAAGCCATATCTTACTTTGTGGACCTTTGTTTGCACTGTGCTTGTTGATCTTTTATTTGTTGATCTTTACTTTTCGAAGTGAATCAAGTCAAAGAAAAACCTAAAATAAGGCCCAAGGAATACTAGTAAATTATTGATGGCATCTCAGTTTATCTAAGCTACCGATGACCACTGTGACTGAATTAAAGAATGTGGAAATAATCTAGTTTGTTTTAAGTAACATGAAAATGCACACAGTAAAAGAAACCAAATGATTAACAAGACTGTAATCCCAGCACTTTGGGAGGCCGAGGAAGGAGGACTGCTTGAGCCCAGGAATTTGAGACCAGCTTGGGCAACATAGCAAGACCCTGTCTCTACAAAAAGCAAAGAAAAAAAAAAAAGGAAAAAAAGGACTAATAGAAATCATCAAGGTCTACAATTCTTTTCCAATCTAGCAATTTTATGCAGAATAGTACAGATTTTAAAATAAAAGTGTAATATCCTATCAAAGCTCAGAAGACAAAAAGCTGTCCCTGGTGGTCTAGTGGCTACGGAGAAATAAAACCATTTTTAAAAAGACAAAAAGTTGGCTTAACCTATCCCAGAATATGCTACCTCATGTTATTGAAAATAATTCAATTTGTCAATAAACTAAAAGACAAAATCCATCAAAATGCAGAATTTCTGAGAAAAATATCTAGTCCAATCCAGATTTTAAACACTCACATTTCTAGATTATTTAGATTACACTAAAAATCTCAATCTTGTCTGCAGGCAGCTTAAGGTAGATATTTAAATATGTTCTGTAAATCCCTTATAAATATCTTTAACCTAACTAGCTCTGCTGTTCCACCGACACACACACAAAACACAATATCGAATATGTTAAATAAGATATGCACAGAATTCTTAAGTGCTATTTCAAAAGACAAAGCAAAAAAAAATCTTTCATTCTCAGTTCAATTTAATTAAACATGTTCATGCTTCTAGCACAAAATGAAATATCTTGTTTCCAGGAAGTAAAAAAATACCAGGGATCCCACTTAAGGACACAAGATATATAAGTCTTAATTTAGGGAACCGATTAGGGTTGTATCAACTCTAGATTTTCTGTCAGGTTTTCAGTGCCTAATCATTTAAATGGTCTTCCTTTTCTGAACCCTCCCACAGTCACCATTTTCCGCCACCCTCTCATCTTAACAAAGACTTGGAAAAGTAAGGACCTGGAGGTCCTATATTTCACCTGTCTTATTAATTACCTCTTTGAATAACCTGGCTTTCCAAATTTTATCTGATAGGCACAATTTATTTCAAAATACTGTTGATTTAACCATTCGAATATAGAAACCTCTGGTCTAGTTTTCACTGAAGTCTGTTGGCCAACTAGTCAGCATATCCAAAGAAAAGTACTCCAAGTCTTCTCTAATTAGTTTAAGACAACTAATTAAAGAATCAGTGTTAAGTGTAAACTATGTTTAACTGTATGATTGGGAGGAAATAGGACAAAGAAAACAGGAGAAAACTGAGAAATGCTAAATCCTTACGTGAAAACTGAAAATCCTCACTGAACTTTCCAATATCTCTTTATAATCTTATAAATAACTGAACCTTATTGATAATGCAGAAATGCAATGATAATGGCCTTTGAAACTATCTCCATACATTTACATTCTAAATGTAAATTATTATGTGGTTATAAGAACTTTAAGAAAAATATTAAGACCTAAAATATAACTTAATAAAATAAGCAAAGTAGAATAACTTCAAAACTTAAAGTAACCCCCAATGGGAAATTATATTAATGTATGCTCCAACATGTTTATCATACATATTCAAAATATTACTTCCATACTTTGTTTTTATCTACAATTGAAAACTGGTCCAAGAATTATTTTACAACAGCTTTTAAATTTCAGACACATACCGTAGCTGATAAAACAATTCAGCTATACTAAATTAAACCCCAACACAGTAATGTTTTTTGACAGATGTTGCATACTTTATGGTAAACAGATTTGTAGCTTATCCTACAGATCAATAAGGTTGTATAGAAACATATAAAACATTTTTAATATACATTTTTATAAAGCTATCACATGTGCTTACAGGCATTTAGTCAGGAAATCTATTAACGAGAATGTTCCAAATTACAAATGGAAAGAGTTATTTAATAAACAATTATGGGTTTTACACTACTATTTTCAGCATTTGAAATGTGTCCTTTGGTGGAAGAAAAAGAAGATATCCTTTCCCCTCCCTCAAAAGACAGAACATCAAATAACTTTAAACTAATTAGAGGCAAAAACAAGCCAGCATAAACTAGTGAATGGAATAATTTGCCATAGTTAGTATTCAGTGGAAAAAAGTCTAGTTTGGGCCTTAAAGAAATTCCATGTAGAGACTTATCAGGATTCACTGACCCTATCTAATTTTCTTCCCATTGTTCTCCAATGCAGAGTGACTAGAGAGACTGATATGGACATATTTTTAATAATGTGTAATTTCACGTATGAAATTTTGAAATTTCCCAAAATTACAAATATTTTCAATAATTCGTAATTTTATATTTGTCCACTTATTTAATATCTGCTTCTTCCTCTGGTTTTAAGCTCTTTGAAAGAGTACTCACTACTTTCTACCCTGTGTTTGGCCAAGAGGCACTCATTAACATCTGTAATGTTTTCTTTGGAGACTTGTACTACTAGGTAGGTCGCTATTAATTAATTATACCTTAATCATGATACATAGCATATTTGCTGTTTAGGAAGCTGAACACTAACGTTTAGAAAAGTTTTGCTTATTCTTGAAGTAATAAAAATACAGGAATGGAGAACAAATGAGTAGTTGCCAGAAATTAAGGAGAGGGTGGCAGGGAAGGGGGTACCACTATAAAAGAGCGGCTTGAAGGATCCTTGTGATAGAAATATTCTATATTTTGAATGTATCAACATCAATATCTTGGCTGCTATATTTTACTGTGGTTTTGCAAGATGTTACTAATGGGAGAAACTGAGTAAAGGACACACGGGGTCTTTTTATCATTTCATACAACTGATACATAATCATCTCGAAATAAACAGTTTAATCTTTTTTTTTTAAGCCAGATCTTGCATCAAAGTCACTTAGAGGACCTTTTCCAAAACACAGTCTCTGGGGTCTGCCTCCAGAAAATGATTTTAATGGTTAGGCTCAGTCATCTAGTATTTCTGTTTATTACTTTTTACAGTTTCCCATTTGATTCTAATATGCTGTCAGTACTATTAAATCACTCATTTACAGCAATGATTCCCCCAAGGCTGACTGCAAAATAATCACCTGAAAAGTTTTAATCCCAGATTCTCAATGCCTACATCGCAGAGATTTCGATTCAGAAGGTCTGGGATAAAAGCAGGAAATCTATTATTTTTAAGCTTAAATTATTGTTGTTTTACTTCTCCAGATGATTTCAATGTACAACTAGGTTTAAAACCTCTAGATTAAAAGTATTTTTTTTCCTGTATATTGTTTAAAGGTAGTTTTTAGCTCTGTTGGTCATTATCATGGATTACAAATCCTTGAAGTCCAAATTAAAATGTTTGCTGTATTTATAAAATCCCAACATAAATACTTATTATTTCCAGCCACTGTCTTTCTTCTCTTTTTTTTTTTTTAATTATACTTTAAGTTCTAAGGTACATGTGTACAACGTGCAGGTCTGTTATATATGTATACATGTGCCATGTTGGTGTGCTGCACCTGTTAACTTGTCGTTTACATTAGGTGTATCTCCTAATGCTATCCCTCCCTCCTCCCCCAACCTCACGACAGGCCCCGGTGTGTGATGTTCCTCACCCTGTGTCCAAGTGTTCTCATTGTTCAATTCCCACCTGTGAGTGAGAACATGTGGTGTTTCGTTTTCTGTCCTTGTGACAGTTTGCTCAGAACGATGGTTTCTAGATTAATCCACGTCCCTACAAAGGACATGAAATCATCCTTTTTTTATGGCTGCATAGTATTCCACGGTGTATATGTGCCATATTTTCTTAATCCAGTCTATCATTGATGGACATTTGGGTTGATTCCAAGTCTTTGCTATTGTAAACAGTGCCACAATAAGCATACGTGTGCATGTGTCTTTATAGCAGCACGATTTATAATCCTTGGGGATATGCCCAGTAATGGGATGGCTGGGTCAAATGGTATTTCTGGTATCACCACACTGTCCTCCATAATGGTTGAACTAGTTTACAGTTCCACCAACAGTGTAAAAGTGTTCCTATTTCTCCACATCCTCTCTAGCACCTGTTGTTTCCTGACTTTTTAATGATCACCATTCTAACTGGTATGACATGATATCTCATTGTGGTTTTGATTTGCATTTCTCTGATGGCCAGTGATGATGAGCATTTTTTCATGTGTCTGTTGGCTGCATAAATGTCTTCTTTTGAGAAGTGTCTGTTCATATCCTTTTCCCACTTTTTGATGGGGTTGTTTGATTTTTTCTTGTAAATCTGTTTAAGTTCTTTGCAGATTCTGGATATTAGCCCTTCATCAGATGGGTAGATTGTACAAATTTTCTCCCATTCTGTAGGCTGCCTGTTCACTCTGACGGTATTTTCTTTTGTCCAGCCACTGTCTTTCTAACCCATTAAAGCATCCTTAAAAACACGAAGAAGCTTATCTTCTTAATTCATTATACAAAAAAGGTATTGAATTATTGATGTTTTTACTCCATTACTTTAGCAGGCTGTAATCACATGCCTAAAAAATTGGTGACCTAATGCAGTGGTTTTGGATTCTGGCTGTGCTTCGGAATAACCACCCTCAAGATACAGCACAGCAGCCCTGCTGCAAATCATAGCACAGCCTACTCAATAAATCTGATTCAAAGGTTTAGGGTGGCTACAAGGAGTTTATAAAACAAACTCTACAAAGATTCTGAAACACAGAGTTAAACTGACTTAGGGTTTTCAACTTTATCCTCTGGCTCAACTGATACACTAAATGACAAATTAATCTAAACCTGACATTTCTAAAAATATAAGTTGTTCACAATATAAAAGAATTTACAGAGGTACAGTACAATGAATGTCAGACACCTTTAGTGTAGGCTCTATCAAGACCTAGTTTAATGTCCTTGAGCCTTAAATTTCCTGGCTACAAAACAATGCAGTTGTTCTGAGTCAGTGTTTTGTAAAATTGTGTTCCAAAGAGGTGTCTTAGTAGTCAGGAGAGAAGCTGAACAGAGCTGTAAGATAGGCAAGGTGAATGGGTTCTGCTTTAATCTGCTTATATACATATATAAATATATATATTCCAGAGCGACACTCCATCTCAAAAATAAAATAAAATAAATACATAAATACATATATTCATATATATGATACTGCATTTGAAAATAAGTCCCACTGTCACACACATAGAGATTTGAAAGCCATGCTTCAAGATCTTGAAATGTGAGCCACCTTTGAAGTATACCATACTGAACACATACAAAGACATTTTCAGATATAAAACATTTCCATCACCACAGAAAATTCTACTGAAAAGTCCTTCACCTGAAAAGTAACTGTTGTGGATTATAAGATCCCTAAGATTGCTTTCAGACTGAAAATTCTACCATAGTATTTGAAAAACCACTGGGTGCAAGTGGCTCACGCCTGTAATCCCAGCACTCTGGGAGGCCAAGGCAGGCAGATCACTTGAGGCCAGGAGTTCAACACAAGCCTGGCCAACAAGGTGAAACCCCATCTCTACTAAAAGTACAAAAATTAGCTGGGCATGGTGGCACATGCCTGTAATCTCAGCTACTTGGGAGGCTGAGGCACGAGAATCTCTTGAACCCAGGAGGCAGGTGTTGCAGTGAGCAGAAATCGTACCACTGTACTCAACAGTGCAGGACTGTGTCTCCAAAAAAAAAAAAAAAGAAAAGAAAAACACACATTATTGATCCATGTGCTCTTAATCATCTTAGTAAAACATTGAAAAAAAAAAACCTGAAGAACTGAAGTGAAAGAAAATGCTACTACTAGAAAAAAAAAATATTTTTGGACTCTGGAAAACCACTAGGATTTTAGTTTGAAAATGCTTTGTAGATTTTTGTCTAGCATAAAACTACAGAGATTAAGAAAATAATAAAAATCTATATGAAGAAAAGTTTGAAAAATTCTTAGGTAATGTCACATAAAGGTATATAGAAACATGCCCACTCTATTAACTTCTTTGAGCTGCACATCTCTCTTCAGTAAGGAGGACACATACTTAATCTATGTTCCTGTTAAAATATAACAAACCAAATCCCAAGAAAGAAAATAATGAATCTATGGTTGCAGAGTTAAAGGAAAAGAGCTAGAACAAATCTTATTGATAGTACCTTGGAAGCAAACATCAAAGCAGACAAGCATTATCACTGACAAAAATGACAAGTTCACTAATACAAAGAACAGAAGAAATTTACTTAACAAATACTTATATTGTATACTCACACTATACTGTACAAAGCATATTAGGTGCTACAAAGTTAGTATGCTAGGTGCTAAAGATGCAAAAAAAAGGGTCAGCTTTCAAAAGGCCCACAACAGGGGTAGTAGTTACATCAGTCCTGGACCAAAAAACACCCAAATGACCATATTCTAACAAGAAATGGAGAAAATTCTATAAAAGAAACCAAAATACTAACATCCCTCTTTCACAAGCCCTACTTACAAACCTTAAAAACAAAGAACAATGCAAGAATTCGGTTACTACTGTCTACCGGAGCCCCACATATGATATACCTACCTCTTTATTTCACAACCAATTACATTATTAGGAATTTTCATGTAATTTGTAAGAGAATCAGGTTTAAAAAATCCTGTCTGCAAGCTATAGTAAAGTGCTAATAAAACTGTGAAGGCAAGGATTCAATTCCCATAGGAAAAAATTCCATGACTGTACTATACTTCTAACTCTGGACAACCACTTCAATGGACAGCCCACTAAAATTAAGCAAAAAAAGTTCGGCTAAGCAAAAACAAATGGCATTAAAGAAAAAGAATTTGTTTTATGGACAATTCCTCAGAAGCAAACACTAAAGTAGTAGGTTTTTAAACATTTATGTTTGACTTCCTCTGTGCCCAAAGGGTACTAGTCATTTTTCAAACTCTCATGTGTACAACTTATTTCTAATAGGTTATGTACATTTCACAATTTTTACCCAAAAATTTTCTCACAAAAGAGGAAATTACAACTAAAATTCACCATAACTTTTTCCATCTTTCAACATTTTAAGATGTCATAGGAGTTTACTATAGGAGAAGTCAAATATGTAATTAAATCATACAAACTAAACAGAAAGGATTACCAAATGTAGTGGTCTTTCAACAGAATTTCCAATTCAGTGGGTATCTCCTTCTTTGTACTGCTGCTGAAAACCATTTTAGAAATGTTTACTTCACTTTTCTCCTTATGTAAAGGGACAACAGTATTTACTCTTCAATAAGGTAACTGACAATCATATATTGTCTTCAACTTAGTATTTTGAAAAATTACGCCACTCAAGCTAAAACTATTTGAGCCTGTAGCAAAAGTTAGGCTTTTAAGTAATTTCATCAAATTGTTTCATTGTTCTTCCGGAAGCAAAGGGAAACAAAAATCCAATTAACTGGAATTCTATTAAGTGTAAATTCACAGTAAATGGAAATTTTCAGGAATTTTAAAGTAGAAAATCCAAATCAAATCAGTGTTCTTACTTAATGCTGATACACTGGTGAATGCGACAGAAAGTCTCAAATATGAAGAGACGGGCATTTTCAATGAAATCCTCAAGACAAGCCACCAAGAAGAAGTCATTCACAAGCACCTATATGTACAAATACAACAAAAATTAATGATGAAATGTGAATCAAATACTTTGTCTGCTTTATTTTTCCATTCTAATATCATGAGTTTTATACCACAGCACTTTCTAGAATACTGTGTTCAAATCTTTAATGATTTAAATAAGTAGTAAAAGACTACTACAAGATAAAGACCTAAAAACTGCAATGTTTCTAATAACTTTAAGTAATAAAGTAGCCTTCAGACAACAAAGTTTGGTACTATCCATTATTCTACATAAATGCTCTGCAGATAATATATCTCTTCCAACTATTTAAAATAGTTATAAATGGACTAAAGCCCTGAGTATTTCTGTAATATTAAGTAGACTTAGAAATTAGAAAGGAAAAGAATGCAAAAGGTGGCTACTATTCCACAGATGGTGTAATTAAAAATATTTTAATTTCAAAAACAGCAACCAAGTGCCCTCTAGGTCTCTTAACAGCAAAACCTAAACACTTAGCATAATAAATATACGCCAATATTTACCTTAATAATGCAACATATGACTACAAAAAAACACTAATTAACATATATGGATAATAACATATTAACATATTGGATTCTAATTTTCTATTCCATCTAATGTTTGAAAATCATCAGGGAGGCCGGGCATGGTGGCTGACGCCTGTAATCCCAGCACTTTGGGAGGCCCAGGCGGGAGAATCACGAGATCAGGAGATCGAGACGATCCTGGCTAACATGGTGAAACCCCGTCTCTATTAAAAATGCAAAAAATTAGCCAGGCGAGGTGGCGGGCGCCTGTAGTCCCAGCTACTTGGGAGGCTGAGGCAGGAGAATGTCGTGAACCTGGGAGGCGGAGCTTGCAGTGAGCCGAGATCGCGCCACTGCACTCCAGCCTGGGTGACAGAGCGAGACTCCATCTCAAAAAAAATAAAAAAGAAAGAAAATCATCAGTGAATGGATATTTGCATGATCATTTTTTTCCTTAGAGAAATAAGATCTTTGTCAACAAATTGCCCATTTTGTGCCAAAATTCTAGTTCCAAGGATGAAACTGATGACTAGTAACTTGTGAATCTGGTAAATGCGACTACATTTAGCAGTTAGAATTCTTAGTTTGGTTTCTTAAAACTTGTAACTAATTATCAAAACAACTATAATCTAACTCTTCCACAGTTGTTCTAAAGGTACTTTAATTTCTACTAAACAACAAGAGGCACTGCCGTTATAAAATTCATAAGTACAATGAATTGCCTGGTTTATCACAAATGTTAAATACAACCATAGGAAATATTCTAAAGATAAGCCCACCTATGAATCAAAATTAAAAACACAGTTGTTACCTGCAATTCAAAGTGACCTTGCCTGTACATATGAAATATTAAAAATATTTATTCATTCGAGATAAGACATGAAATTATGGATATATCTGTGAATTTACCCCCAATGTTTTAACAAACACCCCTCACAAAAGAGATAAACACATGGCAACAACATTTAAAAAGTCATCACTTTAGCACATTCCCATTTTAAGATTAATAAACATAAGCCATTTAAGTCATTTTAAGGTTAATAAACATGAGCCATTTAGGCCTTTTTAAGATTAATAAACATATTTGTTATAATTACTTCATTATTTTAAGGAAGACAGTGCAAGATTACAATATCCAAAAATTTAAGAACAGTGTTAGTTTATAAGTAAAAATTCATACTTACTGATTCACATTCCCTCAGCTTTTTCTGAGCCCCATCGAAGTCAAAGTTAACATATAAACATTCAACAAATTCTGTAATTGGGTCTTTATATGTGTAAGACTCCTGTAAAAATAAGTCAATGGTCAAGGTAAGTCTGATTCAACAGCGTTTAGCAGATTGCCCCAAAATATCCCAATCTTCTTGTTTTCTCCTTCCTTACCATTAATTTCTAGCCAAATTACCTAGCATCTTCTCGAAGCAATTGTTCCTATCTTGATTCCAGACCACACCTTAAGCTTATAATGTCTTTCAAATCAAGTTCTCTAAAGTCTCATCCTAGAAACATTCTGAAAGCTTTCAAATTCCCCTACTACCAAGTCTCCCTTAGTCAATAAACAGTAATAAACTTCCCAAGCATAAGGATATTCATTCCCTACTGAATGACAATAACTTCTTTGTATTTAATTCACTCTTAAATAAATATTTAAGTTATTTTTCTAATCTATGGGTTTTGCTGACAAGCTCACTAAATATCAATCAGCATGGCTGCCTGAACCTTTTCCCCAATTTGGGGTCTACTGAAACTGTATTGTATATAAAGTTCACCCATCTAGAATTATACAGGTAATGACCCTCCAATTCCAGGTTCCAGATTTTCTTCACTCTTTGCAATAAGAGAAACACATATACATAATGTATATTAAGTGTTCATCTAGCAGACAGTAATAATCATTCCTACCACATCCAACTTGTGTATCTTGGACTTAAGGAAAACAAAAGCGCGTTTGAGGCTCTTCTCTTTTCTAAACTTCATGTATTCCTTACCTATTTTTAAAAGCATTTTTACCTTAAGAACTAAGTCTTTAGAAAAAGAGGTTAAACCTAAAGCTTAAGTACTTTAAAAAAAAACAACATATATTTCAGTTTTACCTGCTGAATAACTTTAACTAGGTCTTTTAGAACCTGCCGACGTTTCCGAACATCCTTGTTTGTTATGACTGCTGTAGTCAAATAGCGAAGAATGTGTGGACACATTGTCTGAATTGCATTAAGATATCTAAGAAAAAAACATAAAAGTTATTTAATAACTTACCCAGGATGAGTTAAAACTCTCAAAGCAGGTCATTAGATTGTACTATTACACTAGCCTAAGACTGCAAACACATAATGAGTATTATAAGAAAATCTCCTCCAAGGAAATTTAAAAACAGAATCCAGTTTCAGGAATCCAAATGAGGAGAATGCCAGCCACTATTTCTTTAATATGGGGTGCGATGGAAGACTCAATCAAGAGGCTAATTATCCTATTACTATTTTTGAGTAACAGGATTTTGGAAGGCTCATTGACATGCTATCAGTCTGTTGCAAAAGGCACTAAGTGACGACTTTCATTCACCTATTAGAAAAAAATGTGTGAAAACCTATGTGCAAAGCACTCACACTAATCAGAAAATCAGGCATTTCAATAATTCAGAGGATGAAAGACTGGAAGTAATAGGGAGAAGGAATATTACAATATTACAAGGCACTGGTTGAAGTGGTAGCAGTAGGAATTAGGAAGGAATAGATGTCAGGTAAACATTAATAGGGTCTTGGCTAATATTTAGCAAATCTTGCTGTTGTGATGATCAACATGGGACAATGCCCTGTAATTAGGTGTTTACCCTTGTTTCTTCTGCTTAATTTCCTCAAAAAGCTCCCTATTTATTTACCCAATAAATATTAGTTTAGCACCTCTGAGTGTCAGACACTATACCTATCTCAGAATTATCTGTCAATAAAGTCCATTTCTCTTAGGTGAATATTCAAGCCCCAAATCACCCATCCAGCTCCATCTCCCATCACACTACCATTGACAGCTTCCTCTTTCTTCAAGTTCACTCCACACAGATTGGTCTCCCAAACGCATACCCCGAAAACCTAAATCTTAGCCATCCTTCAAGGTCCAGCTTCAATACCTTATCTTCTAAGTTCCCCCAGGCAATGATGAATACATCTGCATTTTATTTTATTACAAATTCCCACAAAATGTTGTTTAAACTCTTTAGAGGACCCTAGAATCGAACACTTAATACTATCTAGTCCCACTCAGCCACCCTGAATGCCCTCTAAATGAGGCAAAGTATAAAAAGAATATCCACTCAAGAATAAATAACTTCTAGGGAAAGACACCAAAAACAAACTGGTTGAATGACATCATCTGAAAAATTAAGCTCCAGTTTCAAATGAAAATTTTTTAATTGCAATGCTCATTTATAACAAGTACTTCCCTTGCCAGAGAGCTCATGTACAAACACAGGAAAGCATGATTGTTTTTTCTTACTATCAGTTTTAAAGTAAGTAATTTTATTTTTTTATTTTATTTATTTATTTTTTTGAGACGAAGTCTCACTCTGTCTCCCAGGCTGGAGTGCAGTGGCACCATCTCAGTTCACTGAAACCTCCGCTTCCCAGATTCAAGAGATTCTCCTGCCTCAGCCTCCCGAGCAGCTGGAAATACAGACGCACACCACCACACCTGGCTAACTTTTCGCCATGTTGGCCAGGCTGGTCTCGAACTGCTGAGTCATAAGTGCTGGGATTACAGGTGTGAGCCATTGCGCCAAGACGAAGTAGGTCATTTTAGTGTGCATTTAGACTAATCATAAATTTATCTAAAATCAATTTATACACAAATCGTTCTATAAGTCTGTTGTATAGCGTGTTATTTTTACTTATCCTAAGTTTATACTATTGCACCATATACATCTTAATTATTTTTACTGGAGGATTCCTTATTTGGGAAATCTATTCTTTATGTGAGTGTATTTCAGAAGCCAGCAAAATTTTTGTAAAGAACTAGATAGTAAACACTTTTGGCTTTGTGGGCAAGAGGCAAAATTCAGAATAGTATGCTAGATACTTCTATAAAAAGAGAGGAAACAAATTTCCAAAATATACGTCTACTAATGAGACCAATGGAATTCTTTCACTGGGAATAATTTTGCTCAATTAATTTCAAATTTAGAGGTTCATATCATTAAAAAGTATTGCAAATGTTTTTCTGATAATGTAATCTGTAATGAGATTTTCCATATTTAGTCCTTGAAAATGTAAAAACAGCCAGGTGCCATGACTCATGCCTATAATCCCAACACTTTGGGAGGCCAAGGTGAGAGGATTGCTTGAGCCCAGGAGTTCAAGACCAGCCTGGGCAACATAGTGAAACCCTGTCTCTACAAAAAAAAAAAAAAATTGAGGTGGAGGATCACCTGAGCTCAGGAGGTCGAGATTGCAGTAAGCTATTAACTGCACCACTGCACTTCCAACCTGGGTGACACAGCAAGTCCCCGCCTCAAAAAAAAAAAAAAAAAAAAGAAAGAAAGAAAGAGAGAAAAGAAAAAAGAAAATGTAGGCGGGGCCTGTAATCCCAGTGCTTTGGGAAGCCAAGGTGGGTGGATCACTTGAGGTCAGTCACTTGAGGTCAGGAGTTTGACTTCAGCCTGGCCAACAAGGTGAAACCCCGTCACTACTAAAAATACAAAAATTACCCACGTGCGGAGGCAGGCACCTGAATGTAATCCCTGCTACTTGGGAGGCTGAGGCAAGATAATTACTTGAACCTGGGAAGCAGAGGTTGCAATGAGCTGAGATGGCGCCACTGCACTCCAGCCTGGATGACAGAGCAATACTCCATCTCCAAAAAAAAAAAGAAAATGTAAAAACATGCACAGGCACTAGTAAATGCTGACATCAAACACTAACTGACAAGTATATTATTTCAATTGAGCACATTTAGAAAGACATGTGCAATTCCATTATATTGGTGTTATCTTTTAGTGTGTCATTACATTGCAAATTAATCACTTTCAGTTCAAATTTTGAAATACAGAAATTTCCTTTGTGCTTGCAATGAGGTCTAAAACTTTCTGCAACTCTAATTTGAGCTTGGAAATGTATCTGCTACAATCCTATTTAGGAATGAAGGTCTCCCTTTGTGTTTTAATTTCTGACAGAACACAAAATGTGTAAAGCAGTTGGCTTTTTATTACTTATAATTCATACGATGTTGTCACTGAAATGACTTTACTGCAATATAAATTCTACATATAAACATTTTTGTAATTTTAGGTGGAACAGACTAAGAAACATTGTCAAGTCTGCTGCAAAAGTTAACCTCCAGAGTCATTCAGTGTGTGTTAGCAGGTTGGGGGCAGTTTCAATCTCTCCCTGGAGCAACATACTCTCAATATCCTCAACTCAGAGCAACTGTTCTCGCTGAAAGGTTAATAGTTTTAAACAAGTTTATTTCACTGGACAGATTTCTCTGGCTGCTAAAATCAAAACATGTTTTAACTGGATCACCACTGGTAAATGACTTTCCTTACTTGGTTAATAAAAGTACTACTCATGCCTGGGCATAGTGGTGTGAGCCTATAGTCCCAGCTACTCAGGAGGCTGAGTTGGGAGGAAGGATCATCTGAGCCCAGGGAGTGAGTGAGCTGAGGCTGCAGTAAACCAAGATTCCACCACTGTACTCCAGACTGGGCGACAGAGCAAGACATGGACAGACAGGACAGGACAGGACAGGACAGGATGAAAAGAAAAAGAAAAAGAATAGGAAAAGAAAAGGGAAAGGAAAAGAAAGGAAAGGAAAGAAAGAAAAGAACCCCTCAGAAACTTAACTTTAAAAAAAAATTATTAGCGCAGGGTCTCATTCTGTCACCCAGCCTGACGCGCAGTGACATGATCATCACTCAGTCTCCCAGGCTGAAGTGATCCTCCTGCCTTAGCCTAAGTGATGGGGCTATGGGCATGAAGCACTGCTCTGGGCTAGAAACTTACCTTTGAAGCCTCACTTTCACTCAGTTTTTTGAAAAAATTCTGCTAGGATCTAATATTCCATTTTTAAAACTTATAATTTTTCTGACAGTTGCTTTCCTGTCAGTTTGAGAACATGTGACAGTTGTGATAAGCGATTATAGTCCAGTGAGGTGGATGTATATTATTAGCTTACCTACAATGTTTAGTACTTTGCTTTGTAATTCCTACAATAAAAATCTCCACTCCACTGTGCTTTATAATCACATTTGAAGTTCACTTCTCTGTTTTGACAGGGTAAATATACACTGGTAATAAGATAACATATAAATAAAATGTTGCAGTGTGACAATATGGGGCATGAGAAACACTGTCCAGGTATAACTGGCATCACTTGGATTTGTAGTAAACTGAGAAGAGTATGAAGTGGCAAAAGTGCAACATATCATCTCTGTCTCAACTACTCAAGTCTACCATTAGAGTTCAAAAGCAGCCAGACTATACACACACACACACACACACACACACACACACACACACAGAAAGAGCGAGAAAGTGGCTGTTTTCCAATAAAAAGTTATAAACACTAAAATTGAAATTTCATGTCATTTTCACATAACAAGATATTATTATTCTTTTCACATTTTTTTAGCCAATTAAAATATAAAAGCCATTCTAGACTGCCAGACATATAAAAACAGGTTACGGGCCAGATTTTAGCCCATGGTCTATAGTTTGCAGATCCTTGGTATACAGTATCAGGCTCCAGGTGTTTTTACTTTTTAGAGATGGAATCTGACTCTGTCTCCTAGGCTACCGTGCAGTGTTACAGTCATAGTTCACTACAGCCTTTAACTCCTGGACTCAAACCATCCTCCTGCCCCAACCTCCCAAGTAGCTGGGACCGCAGGAGTGAACCACAATGCCCAATTAATTTCTAAAAAAATGTTCTAGAGATAGGTCTCACTATGTTACCCAGGCAGGCTTCAAACTCCTGGCTTCAAGTGACCTTCCTGTCCCAGCTTTCCAAGTAGCTGGGATTATAGGGAGGAGCTACCATGACCAGCCAGACTTTGAAACATGGCAGACTCCCTACCTTACAGGGCAAAAGTGATCCATCCTGTGTATATACATCTAGGTGTGTATGCATCTATATATAGATAAGGAGAGGAAGGAATAGGAGTGGAGATTAGAGATGATCATTTTGTTATCTCAATTCACATTCTTGAAGGATCAGCAATTATAAATTTGTTTCAAACATGAGCAAAACCACAGGTATATATGTTAACAGTTAGTCTACCAATGACCAACGTGCTCTTTTGTTTTACTTCCCTGGCTTATCTCTCCTCTCTGTCCAACCAAATTTAAGACAGATCAATTTTTATCTTCAAGGACTGGATGCTTCTAACTTCTCCAGTATTTGGCATGTACAATACCACTGTATGTACTTATTAGACACGCTCTTGTACTGCTTATTATGTTACTAGTTTGAATTCTAAGCTGTGTAACAGCAGGCTATACTTCTCATAGTTTTGAAATCAAATTTTATTAGATTTTTTTTTTCTTTTAAATAACAGACTCAGTATTTGTGTTGTGAAGTGGTATTTCAAGCTAAGTAAGTAAGATGTTTTAGTTTATTTTTTCATTCTAGCACAATTCTTCCCCAACTGTACAGCTTTATGGGAGTTTTCCTACAGTGTTTCATAATTGGAAGTCAGAAAATTTAATAATCAAAACATAAAATATACCGCCAAATTTTAATACTTAAGTATCTACTGTATGTTACAAGAATATGAAAAATGACAACTCTGTAAGTATGCTTACAAGTTGGGGAGATGAAGTTATTACAAGTTTTGTTTATTTTAACAGCTTTAAGTAATTAAACATCAAGTACAAGCTAAACAAAAAACAATGAAATGACTTCACGAAGGAAGTAAATCTGAGCTGGACCTCAAAAACAGATAGGCTTTGGACAAGAAAGAACAAAAAGGGAAGTGCATTTCATGAAGGCGAGGCTTTAAAAAGAGAAAAACAAAAACACAGGTAGGACACTAAGTAGACCTTCAGAAGATTTCCAGATGAGGACCTTGGAGGTCATCTTGAGTGAGCTAAAGCAGGTAAAATATCTGCATGAAAAAGAGTTTTCTTACCAGGAACTAATTAGAAAATATAAGGAAAATAACAGCAGGAAAAGTCTGACAGTACAAATTCTACACATCATATAGTGGATTGGTTAATAGTAAAAATTGAAATTTCTTAGAAAATTTGTATTATTTTTATTTAGAAAACAAAATACTGCATCTTTCTTTCTACAAGTGGAGAGTAACAGGGCATTGTATTACAAATGGATTCTTTTTCCTAACAGCATCTACATTTAGTTGCAAAGCCTCATCTCCGATAGCCTGTGAACACTGCTCTATCTTACACCTGCTACTTTATCTTATATATTATGTTACATTTAAAAGTTCAACATTTTTCAAATGTGTAAATCATCTCCATTTTAGATTCAGAATAAATTATGGCAGAAATGGTAATACACGTGACGTAAGAGACTTTAACCTGCACTGGTATCTAAACTTTAATTTTAAGGACAAACATATACATGATCTCTAAAGTACTTTTATATTAAAAATAAAAAGTATGGCTGAGTGCTGTGGCTCACACCTGCAATCCCAGCACTTTGGGAGGCCGAGGCGGGTGGATCATGAGGTCAGGAGATTGAGACCATCCTGGCTAACACAGTGAAACTCTGTCTCTACTAAAAATACGAAAATTAGCCGGTCGTGGTGGCGGGCGCCTGTAGTCCCAGCAACTCGGGAGGCTGAGGCAGGAGTATGGCGTGAACCTGGGAGGAAGAGCTTACAGTGAGTAGAGATCGTACCACTGCACTTCAGCCTGGGCGACAGTGAGACTCTGTCTCAAAAATAAAATTAAATTAAATTTTAAAAAAAGGTATGCAATTTACAATCTATGTATAATATCCATCGAACATGCAATCAACCAACCACCTACTGTGCTGTAAAAAATTAAAACTACATTTTTCATAAATCTTTAACAGAGACAACTGAAAAACACATACTGATTATAGACATACAAATGCAAATTACACACAATCTCAACAGTAAGTAGCTCTCCCATTTCAAGAATATGAAGTCCAGGAAATGGATGACACAATGATTTGTCAAGTCAACTGGGTATACTTCCATTATGGAAAAAGTCAGAATCAAGCAAAAATCAAAATCAGACAAGACGACTTAACAAGACAGAAAGTAAGACAGCAATCTGACCCTATAGCAAGTGAAACAGTAAACACAGTACTTTTGTAAACAACTAAAAGTCATCATACTACTGAGTAGTTTTCTTTTCCACAGGCTGTTTCTGTTCAAAGAAAATAGTTCCACAGGCATGATGGTTCTTACTGGGGCAATAAAAATGTTCTAAAACTGGCTTGTGATGGTTGTATCACTCAGTTAAGTTACTAAAAATTACTAAAGTATAAACAAACTCTTCTTGGACTTTAGAGTAAATCAAAGCAGTGGCATCCAACTATACTAGTAATCCCTATATTTTTCACCACCACATTTTTGCAGTTTTAAAAAACACACAATAAGTTTCAACTACGTCCTTGAATCAGGTAGCACAAATTAATTTTTAAAAATTTCAACCCTTAAGTACTAATCTTTCCAGTCTTCTATATGACTAAATGGCAAGTATTCATAAAGTGCTTCTGCTGTGTATGCACTTCACTGTCTTGGTTGTCCTTAAGGAAAAGCACTTGTGCAACTGAGAAACAAGATAAACCAGCTGCTTTTCTAATAGAACGCTATTTTTACTTGAAAGAATGGCAGACAAACCAAAGTTATTCAGACATTCAGACTTGGGAATTTGGCAGACATTTTCTAGAAAATGAAGTGAGCCTGTCCTTCAAGAAAAACAAATGATAAAAATTAGAGCTTTCAAGAAAAACTAGAATTTTGGAAAATCTGTATCAGCCACTGGGAGCTTGAAAGTTTTCCAATACTTAACCATTTCTATGGGTTTGATAGTGATGTTAATAAATGTGGTTTTTCTGGTGTTGTATAATGTCAACACACTGGAATACCTGCATAACTCACTGGACCAGTAAGTATTTTCCAAACCACCAATGAATGATACTATAAAATCATGCATGGGTGAAAGATCCATTCCAAGGGCAAGATAGCTCAATACAGTCTAGAATACCAGTATAGCTTAGGATCCCAAAAAGTTTAATGACATGGTTTCAGATTCTACATTACAAACAACCTTTTAAAAACTACTTTTTGTTGAGTTTTATTGTATCTGCACTTCTTATTGAGTTTTACTGTATCTTCAAAAAAGAATATTCACAATTATCGGAAAAGGATATTATTAATAAAACACACCTTTCTTTTCCAATTACATGTGTGAAGCTAGGTTTTTCATCTTACAGTTAAAACACATCACAACAGACTGCAAGAAAGCAGGCATGAAAACTCAGTTTTCAATTAACCCAGCAACTGAAGGTCTGCAAAAATGTAAAGCAATGTCACTCTTCTCAATAATTCTGTTTTTAAAGTTACTTTCGTTAAAATTCTATTATGTGTTAAATCTAATCAATTTACCATTCATTAATGAGAAAATTTTTTATTTGTTTTGATTTTTAATACAGTTAAGTCCTTACTTAACATAATCGGTATGTTCTTGGAAGCTGTAACTTTAAAACCAAATAACACTCTTTGATTATGAAGCTGATGAGAAAAAAAAATGGTTTCATTATTCATTGTTTTGCTTACAGTTGCATTTTCCAAGAACTTAGAGACAATATTGAGGACTTACTGTATATACCAAGAGATAAAACCAATGCAAAGAAAATTACATTCAATAATTCTTTTTTTTTTGAGACAGAGCTTTGCTCTTGTTGCCCAGGCTGGGGTGCAATGGCGTGATCTAGGCTCACTGCAACATTTGCCTCCCAGGCTCAAGCAATTCTGTTTCGGCCTCCTGAGTAGTTGGAATTACAGGTGCCCGCCACCACGTGGGGCTAATTTTTGTATTTTCAGTAGAGATGGGATTTCACCATGTTGACCATGACTAGTCTCGAACTCCTGACTTCAGGTGATCCACCTGCCTCGGCTTTCCAAAGTGCTGAAATTACAGGCATGAGCCACTGCGCCTGGACTACATTCAATAATTCTTAATAGTGTAAATGAGTTCCAAGGGCAAAATGTTTAAGAACCATTGGCTGGTAAAAATACTCCAAATATAATTTTAATGTCATTTTTCTCTTTTTTCCAAATATCCAGTGGTTTTTCAGTGTATATCTAATCAGAATGTTTAAGGAGGAGGGCTTTACTGGATGTTCAAATAGGGGTTTTTTTGCCCCACAGAGTGAGGATATATTCCCCTATGCACACACTTTTTAAATACTGACCAATACATTCATCAGGACCCAGAATCCTTTTAATGGAATCATTTAAAAACAAAGCAAAACCCCTTAGGATGCCTCCCTCAGTTAACCGATCTGATAATGCCACATACGGTATTTCAGATTTTGGAAGATATCAGCCAAGTGTATAGCATTTCGTTATGATTTAGAATTTTTATTATTTCATTTGTTATATGAAGCCATTTTCATTTCTACAAGATAAAACGTAATGAAACTATAAAATCCTCATTTAGATGAACAAATAACAACAATATGAACTAAGAGTGTTAATGTAGGGCTGGGCCCAGTGGCTTATGCCTATAATCTCAGCACTTTGGGAGGCTGAGGCAGGTGAACTGCTTGAGCTCAGGAGTTTGAGATCAGCCTGGGCAACACAGCGAAACCCTGTCTTTACAAAATATAGAAAGATTAGCCAGGCATGGTGGCATGTGCCTGTAGTCCCAGCTATTTGGGAGGCTGACGCAGGAGAATGGCTTGAGCCCAGGAGGCAGAGGTTGCAGTCAGCAGCTGAGATAGCGGCACTACACTCCAGTCTGGGCAACAGAGCCAGACATTATCTCAGAGAAAAAAAAAAAGTATTGCAAAATTTGCCCAATACAGTCAATACAATATAACTCATACCATGAAGCGATTGCTAAAATTGCTATTATAATCTTAGGCTATATTAGTAAAAGCATATGTACAAGTAATAGGAGCTAATATTGCCACTGTAATCTATAAAGTTTAGATGACAATCCTGGAATAAAATTTCAATTATGAAGATCTAGATTGTAAGAATATGAATAGAAATTATCTAAAAGGGCAATCAAATACTAAAGGGTCTGAAAAACTATGTTACTTAATAAAACTAGAGATATTTAGCCTGAAGGAAGCAGAGAGGAGTAAAAAATTATCTTAAAACATCTAAAGAGTTTCCATGAAGCAGTCTTGTTTTCTGTCATTCCAAACAAACAAGAAATAATGGGCAGAAGTTTCAGCGGTATTTGAGTTCCACTGGAAGAGTAAAGTTTACAAACAATTTCTAGCTAACAAAAGAATGGCCTAGTTCATAAGCAGTGAATTTCTCATCACCAAAAGATTAAACAAAAGCTGGTTGACAGAGCAAAGATGATATAAAAAGATTTGCAGGATGCACATATTCCTTTCAAGTAGTATGGCCTAGAGCCTTATTTCTAAAACTTGGATGTTTACATGAGTTACCTGGGATCTTATTAAAATGCAAATTCTAATTTAGTTCTAGGGTGAGTCTTGAGATTCTACATGATGCCTATGCTGCTGGCCCAGTGACCACACTTTAAATAGCACTTTAAAAGGCTTAGGGTGCACTTTGTCAAACAATTTACTTAAGAGTCGCATGCTTTTCAATAACAAGCACATCTAGTACATGAAGGAAAAAAAACAAAAAACAAAACAACAGGTGACAAATTCAAATGACAGAGAAACATATATTTTAATTTTAAACAATTCCATATAATTTTATCTAAACAGAGCCAAAATTACACAGTGAAATAACTTACTGTGGCTGATAAAGGAAGAGATCAATAATATTATCGCGACCTTTGGGGTGATTGAAGAAAACAAACAGAGACCAGTGAATGAGCCATGTTCTCTGTTGAAGAGACTGAAGTGGAGAACTCACAGACTAAAGGATTTAAAAATGTACACACAAAAAATATTAATATATAAGAAAGAGGCAGGACAAACATCACTAACTTCAAAACTGTAATTAAAAATGAGCCCTTCTAAGGCATGCACGAGGGTCATTATGATCAATGTCTGATCCCCTATGCCTTCTCTCTGCATGATCCTCGACATTCCAAATTATTACCCTGTTTGTAGAGACAGATTCAGTAACGTCCAGTGAAGACGTTCTAATTTATAAACTCTAACAGAAGTTATAAATTATAATCATTTCAGAAAACATTTTAAAAGCAAGAATTAAGCTGAACATTTCATAGTAAGTGGTTTAATTAGATAATTGTAGATGAAAACTGTCTTCTGCATAGGACTTTCAATAATAGCTGGCACTAACAGCATAGTGTTATTTTGACTGGCATAGAAAAAAAGGACACAGTAACTGTGTAACAGAAATGAAGGCTACGTTTTTTTCTCTAAGAGCCAAAAGAAGTTTGACAATTTCGTTCAAGGAGAGTCAAACTAGTTAAGCCACTATGATTTTTGTAAGGTCAACAAAAGCTAATTTGAAATTTTTTTTTATTCCCAAAATGCATAGTGTTTTTCCTCATCAGAAAGGGTGAAGGATACACAGATATCTCAGACAATAACTGTGAAAAAGTCAAACTCACATTATTATCTATGGTCTCTTTTAACCGTGTAAGGTCTTCCATGGCTGCATCCCAATTCTGCATTAAGATTTCAGAGGCCAGCTTTCCCCAGAGTGAACTTAAAGCATTTCTATCTGTTGCTGGAACCTGTTTAAGAAACCATAATTAATTATATTGTGAATATTCTTGAAGAATAAACTCAATGTATGTTCTATACCCATGTATCCCTCTAGCCTACTAAAAGACCTATAGCTCTCTACACAAAACTGTAGTTATCCAAGTGTTTATTGGATCACAATGGTTTGTTTCAAAAAACCTTTGCTAAAAATACTCAGGTCTTCAATATTCAGTCTAGATAAGAAAATAAAAAATAACTTTTATAACTAGGAAACCGCAGCATCATCTTACTATAACCCACTTTAGATAATTTATACACAACTAATCAAATTTCAGGCACCTAAAACTTTAGAAACCAAGTTAGATTCATATGTAATTTGTCGCTAGAATGAAGATGTGGAAAATCAAGACTCGTGAGTCTCATTTACAATGTAATGAGAAATTATGTACAGAACCAAAAAATATTTCCAAATTATGACACAAATGAAGTCAGTATGGAGACAGGGAGACAGGGGAAAAAAAAAACAGGCCCACTGATTAACAATTAATAGTTACTGAAGGATTATGTACTGAGCAATACAAGTTGGTGTTCCCCTGTAATCCTAACAAAAACCCTCTATTTTTTATTCCCATTTTCAAGAGGTGAACGAATACATAGAGTGTAACTTGCCCCAAATTACACTTCTAATCATGAAACCTATAAATTTTACACCACAGTCTTAACCCAAAAAAAGAGAGGACTAAGGGCCATCCCTACCTCTTCTATCCACTGGTAAAACAGTCACAAACTCAAAGCATTCACGATGACCAGGCTAATAACAATGAGCAAAGCTGCACTCCCTCAAAACAAAGCAGTAGAAGTAGGTAAACTGACTCTGAACCACTCAGATGTGCTAAAGCAGTAGAAACAGTAAGGGTAGTAGAGGGGGAACATCTCTACACCTCCAGATGAAATTTCAATTTTAATTTTTTACAGAAGTACTTTTACATAATAGTATAAATATCAAGTAGATATCATAATCACAAGTTAAATTCTATGTGCAGGATCAGAAATCCGATCAAGAATTCTGTCTCTACCACTTAACAGCTAGTTTGTATTTTAGCTTCCTCACTGCAACATGGGGATAAAACCCACCTCAGTTGCATAGTTTAAGTGACATGAGACATACAGAGATTACAATTACCACCTGATACAGCGTAAGAACTTGGTAAATATGAGTTATTAAAATGATGATGAAAATCATCGCAGAGATATGCATATAGATTTACATATATCTACATATATATTTACATATGTAAAATTACATTTATCTATATACATATTTACAGATATATAATCTAAACACTGGGGACCACAATACAAACTCAGTCTATATTGAGAGTCTTCCTTTCAAATGTACTAAATAACATTTGGCACACTCTAAGAGCAGGCAAATAACATAGGGACTAGATTTATAAATTACATTTTGAAATGTATCCATGACACTCCTGGTTCTGGTTATTATCACAAAGTATATCCACAATACAACTTGTACATGTATATTCATAACACTTTTATTTTTAATAGGCAAAAACTAAAAGTAATCCAAATGTTCATCAATAGATGAATACATTGAAGAGACCATGGTAAATTCACAGAATGAAATACTACTGAGCAATAAATAAAATCTAACTTCTGATACACATGATAACATGAATAAATCTCAAAAACTTGCTGGTAAAAATAAGCCTAACACATACATAGTACATCATTCCACTTACATACATAAAATTCTAGAACAGGCAAAACTAATCTACAGGGACAGAAAGCAGGTCAATGGATGCCCAGGACCATGGGTGGAGTATCACCGAAAAAGGGTCTTTCTGAGGTGACAGAAATATTCTTTATCTTGATTTAATGGTAGCCACACAAGTACACAAATGTTTCAAAATTCACTGAAAATTTAAAAACCGGTTTATCAAAATCCATAAAATAATTGTTCTAATTACAAAGGATAAAATGTTTAATTCTTATAAAGGACATCTGAATATTAAAATATATCACCAAGTCAAAGATGCCATCAATCTTAACATACATTTTTATTTTATGTTTCCAAAACGAAAAACCCAGTAAAGACACTTTCTGATTTCAGATGCTAAAATACGAAAAACTATGCTTGAAAATCAGTATTAAATGCACAATTCTTACAGTGACATCACAACAGAGTACATCAGAGGGAAATTTTCAGTCAAGATCCTAATGCCTCCAAAAATTATCATTACTCATACTGTCTTAAGCCTCAAGGAAAAATATTTTTAATTGAAGTGGTATATACAAACAGGAAATACATTTCACATCCTGAGGGAGGGAAAGATATAGCTCCAAAAATATAACAAATAGTCCTAGGAACTAAAATCACTTTTGTTTCAAAGAGCTGCTGAGTAAGGGAATGGGATATATTATGGAGCCAGAGCAAAGGCCACAATGAAGGAAAATTTTAATAGAATAATCAATAGTGCTAATAACTTTTAAAGCAAAAGTTTTCAAAAATTCCCACCAAACCAGTTTCATCATTTTCACAACCAAACAGAAGTTTCACAAAGAACAGAGTGTACCTGAACAATCCTCAATGTATTCTAAAATCCACAAGTCTTTTTCACAACCAAAAAAGTTTCACAACCAAACAGAGTGTACCTGAACAATCCTCAGTGTATTCTAAAATCCACAAGTCTTTTTCTTTTTTTTTTTTAAAGGGCAGATTCTAGGGTCACACAGCTTTAATTTATACAACACTGACCTACAATAGGTCATTTGGAGAGTCAAATTCTAATCTCAGATCATAGTTACAATGGCTCTTTCATAGCTTATGTTTCCCTAACTATAGATTTAAAATAACCACCAGAAAAGTATTTGGAAATAAAAAAAGGCCACTGCAAAAAATAAAATTAATTAACTAAAGTAAAACACTGACATTTTTCATCCCAAATCCAAACAAGATTTTTAGATTTGCTATTAACAAAACCTCAAACAAATACACAGATCTTATGGTAGTGGCTATCTAAATCAAAAGAAAAAGATATCTATTCTTTTAAGCTTGGCACTGTTAGCCTGCCAATATGCCAATAGGAAGCAACAAACTCTCACCTAACACAAATGTTTTGTGGCACAAGACAGGACAAAAATTAAAAAATGAATTGAACGTAACTTCTCAGAATTTCCAGTAACTCTATGTTGACTGTTTTGATGTAAAACATATTAATTTAGTGTTTATATCACAGTATTCAATCACTTAATCAAAGTATCATTTGAGTTCCAGCACAAGATTTGTTAGGGGCAATGCAAAAGTTTAAAACTAACCCCCCAATTTTTTAAAGACAGGAAATTAACTTGTATCTTCATATTTTTAAAAAGTAAACATAAAAATTCACCAAATCTACAAGTACAAACCTGTCACTTGTAGAAATTTTCAGACTAATATAAAACCATACTACATAAATATAATGATACTATTAACACTAGAATGTGTTATATGTGTTAGAATAAAAGCTTTTTGTAGCAGTGTAGCAAGTTTTTTAATCCTCAAAAGGTTCATGTGTACTACTCTGGCTAAACTCCATGTCATTACAGTTGGCTCTTCATACCAACCCGCTTTCAAGGGTTGATATGCTAGAAGAGTTTCAATATCTGGATTTCCAGCAGTTACCTTAAATTTCCATGTCTTAGCAAAATGGCACATTCACTCACTGACCAACAACAATAAATTTACTGTGCTGGAACTCTAACATGACACTAAATCTTCATTCTCAAAATTCACTCCCAGCATTAACAAATGATATAAATAACCAACTCTTTTCATGTACCTGTAATCATACCAGGCTTCTGATTTTACAATCCTGGTTTAAGCTGTTTACATTTCCAAAGTAATCAACTTTTGCTCTCCTAAATGCCTCGTAATATTCAAAGTAAAACTGATGGAATTTTTTGATAAGTTACTACAAGTTTAGCATCACTGATTACCTTCAATGCACTTGCAAGTGAACCACAGCTAATCTGTAAATTAAGAATTCATCTACAAATGGGAGCAAAAAAAAAGTTGTTTTTCTTAAGCAAAGTTGGAAATAAACAGAAAATCTTTTTATTTAAAGGATGGTGGAGTTTCAAAAAGTGAAGTTGTCTATGCAATTTAAGTGTCGAAATTACCTGAATCAGTAATACTAATCTCTCCCTCCCTACAAAATGAAAATTTAATTTCCTAGAAAATAACCACAGACAGCAGCCAAGAGACTTTATTTTGCGACATGTGGAGCTACAAGTGAAGAAAAAAGTACCAGAAAATAAAGGCAAAAAGAAACTGTTCCAAGGTTGGAAGACAAAAAGTCTCTGTTTTAAGGTCTTTTCCCAACTTCTAGGATTAACTAGAAAATCTTAGACAGGCAGGGTGCAGTGACTCATGTCTGTAAATCCCAAAGCATTGAAAGGCTGAGGAGGGAGGATCACTTCAGGCCAGGAGTTTGAGATCAGCCTGGGCAACATAGCAAAACTCCATTTTGGAAAAAAAAAAAATTAAAAATTAGCCATGAGTGGTGATGCACACTTGTAGTCCTAGCTACTCAGGCGGCAAGAGAATCTCTTGAGCACAAGAGTTTAAGGTTGCAGTGAGCTATGATGGCACCACTGCACTCTAACTTGGGTGAGAGCAAGATCCTGTCTCAAAAAAAAAAGAAAAAAAGAAATCTTAGACTTTAAGTACCTACTTACAAGTCCAAGGTGAGTAACAAATTATAATTTCTCAAATGAGAGGCTAGCTAAAACAAGGATGTTTTGATAACTGTAGAAGGCACTTAATACACTTTCCTAAACAGAAGACAGAGTGAGAACGAAGTACATCAATTTGAAGGCCTGATTTTTATTTACTTCGTTTATGTTTTTTTGAGATGGAGTCCTGTTGTCACCCAGGCTGAAGTGCAGTGGCACCATCTCGGCTCACTGCAACCTCCATCTCCCGGTTCGAGTGATTCTCCTGCCTCAGTCTTCCAAGCAGCTGGGATTACAGGCATGTGCCATCACGCCCAGCTAATTTTTGTATTTTAATACAGACAGAGTTTCAACATGTTGGCCAGGCTGGTCTCGAACTCCAGACCTCAGGTCATCAGCCTGCCTCAGCCTCCCAAAGTGCTGGGATTACAGGCGTGAGCCACCGCACCTGGCCAAGGTCTGATTTTTAATTTGGCTTCACACAACTCTCCTTCTCTAACAAAAGCACTAAATCTAGAAGCCTGTCAAATACAAGGTAACAGGATACTTCATGGTTAATAGTACCATTTAAACTCATCTACACCCCACGTAATGAAGAAACCATTGATCTTTATATTTTAATAGCAGAAGGCAGAGGTAAGTGGAAAAAGGTTACTACTAAGGCATAAAATATTTCACATACCCTTATGATTCCACAGTTGTTTAGAACAAGTTCAAGGAATATACATACCATAAAGTATTAAATCAGGAATAATGGATTTACTCAACAATATTAAGCACCTACAACGTGCCACTCACTGTGCTGTATTTTATAATAATAAATCCATTACATGATATGATTCTGTTAATGCTAAAAATCACAAAATTGTTCCTACTTTTGGATTTCAAGAACAAGTTAAATCACCCTCCAAATTTTGAGGCCCTGAAACAAGGTTTCTGTTTTTCAGTGGTTTTCTTTACTTTTTTCTCTTTGGCTAATGACTGTTGAAAACTTAATGAACAAACGCAAATCTATATACACATTTTGAAGAACCAAGAGAATCTTACAAAAGCCAAAAAAAAATAAAAAAAAAATCAGGTACTTATACTTACCAACACTCTAAAAAAATAAAGATACTCTGCAGCTCCTGAGTAATTCCCACATTCGTACTGGAATTTTGCATATCTGTAGAGTGTATCTAAATATTCCTGCCTAAACTAAAAAGAAAAAAAAAAGATTAGGTTCTCTTTAATTCAGAGTTTTAAAACCCCATTGTAATTCGTAAGTCTTTGAGGTCAAAACTATGAATGTTTAATTCACCAACTTCTAATGTATATTTTAAAATCTATCTCTGATTATGGTATTTATTTTTGGTGGCAGCTTTTGGGAGACTTTTAAAGAACTGACCTCTGGAGTTATTTAAAGAAGTAAACTAATGGGGGTTGTGCTGGGGGAGGTGGTTTCAGGATGAAACTGTTCCACCTCAGATTATCAGGGCATTAGTTGAATTCTCATATGGAGCGTGCAACCTAGATCCCTTGCTTGCGCAGTTCACAATAGGGTTCGTGCTCCTATGAAAATCTAATGCCTCCACTGATCTGACAGGACGCAGAGCTCAGATGGTAATGCTTGCTCACCTTCTAATCACCTGCTCTGTGGCCCCCTGGTACTGGTCCATGACCTGGGGGTTGGGGACCCCTTAAATAATGAATTATATGCAAAGCCTCATGCTTTGAGTTAACACAAGGGAAATGAGATTGAGTGATGGTTAGGAAAGCTTATAACATTTCTTTATTTGTGAATCTGGGGACTTATAAAGACTTTGATAATTTCAAAGGCCATTGTGTTCCACAAGGCGGCCAAAGTATTACCTAATTCTATTGCTCAAAACATTTCTAATTCAAATTTCATTCTGTTTGCCTTACTTGTTAATCCATAAGAAAAGGCATCCTATGCCCTATAATATATAATACTTAGCTTGCTGTTGGCACTAATATAAAATGCCAACAACTAATGCCAGCTATTACAACTCTGGAATAAATAAAAGCTTTGAGAATTTCTGTTACCTAAAGGTGAGCTATAAGCACCTATTTTCCTATCAGCAACAATTTATAAAAACTGAGGTTTTAAAAATAGAACCAGATTTTATAATTAATAAATTAATCTGGAAATTATATTCTTAGGCCAAGCCATGAGCCTATCTGTACAAACCAGTCTTTAGTCAGCATCATTAAAACATGACACCTTTAAAATATTTTTAAAACACTTACACCATGCTTGTCCGCCAGGTAGTCAAAGAGCATCCTACCATCCCTAAATAATAATTAAAAAAAATTACAGTATTTTAAAGGCCACAGAAAACAAAATAAGCATATCCAACTTCTAAATTATTACCTATGCAAAGTCACCTTAAATAAATATGTAAATGTTTTAAGATTTCCAGAATAAAATAAGCAGGACATTACATGTTTTGAATGTAAAGAGTAAGTATACAAGGAGAGCTACAAACTTTAAAATTCACTTTCAGATGTCTTTAGTTCTAACTGAAAATTAGTGTTGTTTCACCACAACTAACGTAAGGCCTTTAGAAGTCTGTCAGGTAATAAAACCAGAAGATTCTGACTATTTCTAGTAAGGTCAGAAGTCTACTTAGCGGTAATCTATTGAGAATGGTTTTTGCGCTCTGTGGTCACATTTCTAATAGATAATACAGTCTAATTATAGAGACTGATATAAATGTACCATGTACAAACTACAAGAAACTAATCTTATATACAAATTTTGTCCCCTCTTCCAATCTGTTAATATTTTTCAAAAGGATGATTCTGACAAATTTACAAGATTAATAAATCATGCCTGGCTGGCCACAGTGGCTGATGCCTGTAGTCCCAGCACTTTGGAAGGCTTTGGGAGGCTGAGGCAGGTGGATCACCTAAGGTCAGGAGTTTAAGACCAGCCTGGCCAACATGGTGAGACCCAATCTCTACTAAAAATACAAAAATTAGCCAGGCGGGTGCCTGTAATCCCAGCTACTTGGGAGGCTGAGGCAGGAGAATCGCTTGAACCTGCGAGCTGGAGGTTGCAGTGAACACAGATGGCGCCACCGCACTCCAGCCTGGGCGATAGAGTGAGACTCTGTCTCAAAAAAATTAATAAAAATAAAAAAATCATGTCTCATGTACATGACAGCTACGCTACATACCCTACATAATCACTAGGTATAACCAAGTGCCATATTTAATTTTTCTTAAATTAGCTTTGCGTTATCTTGAGATGCTGACAGACTGGTAAAAGACAAACTGATAATAAAGACATCACGGGACAGGGGATATAAGAGTAGTTGCCCACCTTATGAGCATTTTCGTTGTTACTGTTTTTTGAGACGGAGTCTCACTCTGTCGCCCAGGGTGGAGTTCACTGGCATGATCTCGGCTCACTGCCACCTCCACCTCCCAGGTTCATGCAATCCTCCTGCCTCAGCCTCCCAAGTAACTGGGATTACAAGCATGCACCACCATGCCCAGCTAATTTTTGTATTTTTAGTAGAGATGAAGTTTCACCATGCTGGCCAGGCTGGTCTCAAACTCCTGACCTCAAGTGATCTGCCCACCTTGGCCTCCCAAAGTGCTGGGATTACAGATGTGAGCCACTGCACCTGACTGCATTTTCCAAAATGAAAACATTTTCTTATCCTTCTCACGAGAAGAAATATGCTATAATGTATCTTAGGGAGCACAATTTTGCTTAAAGATTTAATGGGGTGAGATATGTCCCCATAAAAATATAGGTGTATTATAATACTGAGTATGAAATGTACATGAAATTCCAACACAGAAGAACTTCCACAAAAACTGAACACTTGCAGTGGATCACAGTGAATAACTTTGTATTGCACTACTTACACTACTCACGTATATAATCACTGTCCTCTGGCTGATTATTTCCGGGAAAGTGTTAAGTATGATACTGTACATTCAATGAAATTTAAAAAGGGGGAATTGCAAGAAAAAGGTTTTCACACTGAAAATAGGTAGTTTGTAAGTATAATAAGATTACAAGTTTTTAACACATGCTCCTTTCATTTATCTCAAATTCAGTACCTATTAAGCTACAAGGATCCTCTTTTTCTAACTGGTGAACATATCTACATTCATCTTATTCATACTTTGATCCCATAACTTCCCAGTCTTTGAGTGACTGAACTACAACATCCTAAATTTTCTGTTGTAGTCTAACAACTGGATTATTTCAGGTGTCCCTTTGTAATCACCTACATGTGACCTGAAGATCTAAAACTACTTATTCTAAAAGCATACAAGTAGTTTAGTATAATATATAGTTCTGCCTATGCATGTAATGTGTGTATATATATATCTCTGTGTGCGTGTTTTCCTGCATACAGTCATCCCTTGGTATCCCCTGAGCATTAGTTCCAAGACCTCGCCTACCCCCTACTCACCAGCCCCCTCAAATACCAACATCTGCAGGTGCTTAAGTCCCTTATGTAAAATAGCACAGTACTTGCATGTAAACTATACACATCCTCCCATATACTTTAAATCATTTCTAGATTACTTATACCTAATGCAACGTAAATATCATATAGTTGTTGTTATATTGTAGTTTTATTTGTATTTTTTATTGCAGTATTGTTATTTTTTAGATTTTCTCCTGAATATTTTCAATCTGCAGTTAGTTGAATCCACAGATGCAGAACAGAGAGTTGACTGTATTTATATGTAGTATATGTCATAGTATAGTATAGTATGCTATAGTATGGCACAGTAATTGTGTATTTGTTGCTTTTCTAAAAATATCTGGTAACATCTTCACAAATCACAAAAGAAAACTTAAGAGCCAATCTCTAAAAATTTGGTTTAAACACATAGAAATTAAAGGTATAGCATGGCAAAATATCCAGCAATTCCTCAAGTGAATTCAATGGTAGCTAGGATTTATCTCAAATGATAATATTCAATTTTAGTAAGAGATTTTATTTTTAAATGTTTCTAATAACCCAAAGGACTTCTACCCGTGACATGTACTAAGTCAGAGTAAGGCAACATGCTTACGAAACAGTAAATCTATTTCCAGGTAAAGGGAAGTTAGGAATAAAATAATCTTATCAGCTCAAAACTACCCTCCTTGGGCGAGGCATGGAGCTTAGAAGGGTATGAAAGAATGTAGCCAGGAATAAAGTGAACTCAGGTTTCTCTTATAACGAGTTGTGCTCTAAGGCGCTAGGTATTGCACAGGCACAGGGTTTCTTTTTTATTTTTTCCTGAGATGGTGTCTCACTACGTCACCTACTTTGGAATGCAGTGATATGACACTGACTCATTGCAACCTCCACCTCCTGGGCTCAAGCCATCCTCTGACCTCAGCCTCCCAAGTAGCAAGTAGCTGAGACTACAAGCGTACACCATCACGTCTGGCTAACTTTTTGTTGCTTTTATTTTTTTGGTAGATAGAGGGTTTCGCCATGTTGCCCAGGCTGGTCTCGAACTCCTAGGCTCAAGCGATTCGCTTGCCTCCGCCACCCCAAGTGCTGAGATTACAGGCGTGAGCCACCACACAGTGGCACAGCGTTTCTTAATGGACATTTTGAGTTAGGTAATTCTTTGTTGGGGAGTAGCGCGAGGGGTGCTGTCCTGTGCACTGTAGGATGCTTAACAGCATAACTGGTCTCTACTCACTAGGTGCCAATAGTACCCCTCTAGTTATGACAGCCAAAAGTATCTCCAGACATTGCCAAATGTCCCCAGGAAGAGGGAAATAGGAGATGGAAATTCTGTAGCATAATCAGTACAGATAAGTACTAAAGAAGTTTAAAAAACAAAAAAAAAACAAAAAAAAGTATTAATATTAATATTTATTAATTATATGGCCCCTACAAAATAAGGATAAATGAACATTTAAAAATGAATAAAGCACTCATTTAAACCTATGAACTTTTATTATGGGATACTGGATAAAGTTTGAATTAACATTTGTATTAATCCAGAAACGAGAATTTTTCGAATTCAAAATTAAGAAGAGTTTACCTGGTTGACTGCATTTGCCTCGTAGTTTCTGGATCTTCAAACATTTTCACAATTGGTTCTGTTTCTGCCTGAAGCTGTTTCAGTTGTGCAACCACTGTGGTTCTTTTCTCTCTCAAAGCTAATTAAAAATGCAAAAGAGTACTACAATGGGCATGTTAAAGTGTGCTACTCATCATGAGAATATCTGGAAATTGTTCAGAGTATTTAAACCATACATACATTTATTTATCCCCAATATATTCATATGCCAGGGGCTACTCACTCAGAAATGTCCCCCATCCCTAATTTCTTTTTTCTAGTAATACAAAGCCACAAAAAGGAAAAGGGAATCCTCTTCCTACTCTTAAGGGAAACTGGAGAATATACAGCCTTGGGGTGACAGAGGTGAAAGAAAAAAAGGGTAGGACCCAATTATCTATCATTTAATTCTCCATTGCAGAAACTTCATTCTAAGTGTTTTTATATTTGTTCCCATTTAATTTTCTTAGGTGAATATTATCCAGGAGTTTTTGAACAAAAACTCAGAGGGGCTTACATATTACTATTACAGGCTATCCACTAGGTTGAATGGAATTTAAATCCATTAAATAATCTCTTTTAACTATAAATCCAGCTCTACAACCTCTCAAACCAAATTCTATTGTTCCTTTTACTATACGATGAAAAGGTGGAGAAAACTTGCACATAACCAACTCTGGTAACACCTTAATGTTTCATTAAGAAACTAAGAAATAGGCCGGGGGTGGTGGCGCCACGCCTGTAATCCCAGGAACTTGGGAGGCCAAGGCAGGCTGATCACGAGGTCAGGAGTTCCAGACCAGCCTGGCCAATATGCTGAAACCCCATCTCTACTGAAAATATAAAAATTAGCCAGGCATGGTGGCGCGTGCCTGTTGTCCCAGCTACACAGGAGGCTGAGGCAGAAGAATCACTTGAACCTGAGAAGTGGAGGCTGCAGTGAGCCAAGATCACGCCACTGCACTCCACCCTGCCTGAGGGTGAGAGACTCTGTCTCAAAAAAAAAAAAAAAAAAAAGAAAAAGGAAAAAAGAAACTAAGAAACAGTTTCCTTTTTGTTTATATATGACAAACTAAAGAAGAGCTACTGTTGTTGCAGGGAACTACAAGTCAAACAGGTGGATTATGTTTAATGTAATAATTTCTGCATTACATATTAGAAAGTATATTCTAGAGCAGTCTTTCTCAAACACAGGAGAAGATCTATGATCAAATTTTGAGAAATGCCAATTTAAACAGAGTATACTGTATTTCTCTACTGCCAGAATTCTTGGAATCTTTAAAAATGTAATGTGCATTGAAGAAATGACACACAAGTATTTCCCAAACTTAGATAACCACTTTTTTTTCTTTTTAAGTAACGTTACCACAGAAAGCAAGGGTTTGGAAAACACTGTATCACAGTAGTTCTCCAACTTGAGTGCTAGGCCTCACTTAACAGTTTTGATTAAGTAGGTCTGGTGTGTGGCCAAAAACCTGCATTTCTAACAAGCTCTCCCAGGTGAACTGATGACGGTGGAGAACAATGTCTACACTAGATGCCTCAAAATTAAAATTAAAAAAAAATCTCTAAGGCACACAATGCAGTAACTAAAAAAAGTAGCAACCCAAGAACTGTAACATTCTCAGATAATTCTAAGGAATGTGAATCATAAGCACAACTTTGATGATACATACTATGAACTGAAGGTATCTGATGACCATATTTTAAAGTAGTTCCACATCTTTCACAGGGAAAAAACAATACACTTCAGAAGACATGAAACCTTTATATAACCTCTCACCCAAAGAACATTAACATTCAAATAATAATTAAGTCTTTTGGCTAAAGCTCTCTTATAAATCATAAAACTTTAATACACATATCCTCAAGTCACAAGACAAGCTTCAATTCTAATGACAAAACTTACCATGAGGAATATCATCAGAATAAAGGTTTTTGTATACATCCATAGCAAAGTCTACCATGTTGGTATCACTAAGAAGGTCCAATTTACCTTGTAATAATTCCTTTTCATTATATATCTGAAAAAGAAGATAACTTTCTAATGAATATATTTAAGTCCCCCAAATAAACTGATAAATACTAAGACTAATTTACCTGGAAATATATTTCAAGAAGTACTTTATAAAATACGATAAACTATTTACTTCCCCCTCTTGTAATAATGGCAAGCAATATGGCAAGCAAACAACCTACAGACATAAAAGTATTTTACTTACCTAAAATTTTTAAAATGAAGAGAATTACTATAGACATTCCAACCTCCTTCTGATTTACATGATCTTATTTTTTATATGTCCCTACAAACCATCTCTTATCTTTTCTAGGCAAGGCTGTGGATAAACAAAATCCACACCATCTTTTCTGTAAAGCAGAAATAGCTGTCACCTCTCCATATCTAGGTAATCAGTAATAAACTCTAACATGCTTCTCCATCCACACTGCTGAAACAAAAACTGCACCGATTTTTTAAGTCAACCATGTCAGACCAGGCTTTTGCTTTGCAAAGGGTCCAAAAAACATAATTTAACCTATAGTACAGGCAGCAAATAGATACATATACAAACTCACATCAACATGAAGTGTGCTGAGTAATATATACAGATTCTACAATATATACAGATTCTACAAAATATTCAGGGACATAAATGCTTCAGCAAAAGAAGAGATTTCTGTACTGAACTTAATTTTGCAAGAAAAAAAAATCCAGGCAAATGCCACAATATTTCACTGCCCGCAAGAAGTAAAGATGAAGGTGGTCAAATGGTATTTAGCCATAAGAGCGAAACTGAACCTTCCAAATTACATGCAGAACTCCTATAAATGAGTAAGACAAGACAGACCATGCAATTGAAATGGCTAAAAGATAGGCACTTTGCAAAAGAAGACAACGAAATGTCCAAAAAACACATGAAAAGGTTCTCAACTTCATTAATCATAAGTAAACGCATATTAAAAATTACAATAAAAATTTTAAAAATCCTGACAGTACCAGTGTTGCTGTGGATATAGACTAACTGGAACACACACTCTTCTGGCAGGAATAAAATCACTTTGTAAGATTTTTATCTCCCAAAGCCAAACATACTTTTTGATCCAGCAATTCTGTTTCGAGGCATCCAAAACAAACGGATGCATATAGTCAAAGTGCACTTCCAAAAACGTATACAGGAGCACTATTTGTAATAGCCAAGTCTATCAATGTTAAAATGAGAAAACAAACCACAGCATACTCATAAGAGACTAACATTCGGCACTGAAAAATCAATGAACTACTTCTGCTATCCTAAAAACATGATGACTCACAAACAACGCTGAGTGAAAGCAGTCATACAAAGCAGTACATGGTGGTAAATGCTTAACTCCACCTATGTAAAAATCAAAAACAGGCAAAATGAATCATCAGACTACAGCTTACCTTTAGGGGGTGTGAGTAGTGACTAACAGGGGTCAAGAGGAAGGTTTAAAGATGTCTGTAATGTTTTATTTATTAATCTGAGTGGTGGTCACATAAATGTATTCACTATTCATTTTGAAAAAAAATGTATCATTGACCAGTACATTTATATTTGCGTACTTCTATGAATGAACGTTGTATCTGATAAAATTTACCAGAAAAACCTTAACTTCTCATCACTTTGCGCTATAGAAACCGTAATCTTAAATAAAAACATTCTTTTCCAAGCATGCAACCTCTCCTCACCACTCTATTAATAACTTTTAATTTGCCATGTCTCTCTCCACGATAGATTCAACAGCCCTGCTCGTCTACCATCAGGTGTTACTGACCTGTTCTGAAATCTACATCTGCCTTTCAATTCTGCCTCATAAGCAGAAAGCAAATACTTCAGACTTCATATCAAGAAGCAACAATTGAAAATACTATATAAGTACTCACATGAAAAAGGAGAATCAAATTTCCACAATTTTTTCATGAAAAAAGGTTAAGAGGGTAAAAGAATCTGTTGAGAGGTATTAAATGACAAAGTCATGAAGGTTCCAATTCAGAGCCCAGGGTCCTAAATATTTCACTATCTGGCCTGCTTCACATGAAAATAAAGAGTGAGAAACAAATATGTATTCATTCAATCATTTATTAAACAATCATAAAAAGCCTTTATGCCAGACTCCATATTATGTGCTGAGAGCACAAGGAAGCTTCTGCTCTCATAAGGCTTATATTCTCCAATGTAACAAATATATGAAATTGTTTTTCTCTTGGTGCAATACAATAGTCAGTCTCCCCTTATCCACGAGCTAAATGTTCCAAGACCCCCCCAGTGGATGCTTGAAATCGCAGATAGCCCCAATCCTATATTTACTGTTTTTTTCCTATACACGCATACCTACGATAAAGTCTAATTTATAAACTGCGCACAAGAGATTAACAATAACAAAATATAACAATTAAGTTAGCATATACAGTGTGGATACATTGGACAAAAGGATGATTCATGTCCCAGTCTAAAGCAAGGGAGCGAGACAGATTTCATCCTACTACTCAGAAGGGCGCACAACTTAAAACTTACGAATTGTTAATTTCTGGAATTTTCCATTTAGTATTTTTGGACTGGAACTGGAACTGCAGAAACTGAAACTGCTAAAGGGGTGTGGGGGGCTGCTGTATCCTCACATAGCAGGATCACTGACTCTATCCTAACCATCTAGCCTTCAAAACTCAAAGTCTCACCTCCTCAGAGTACTCTTTGCTCACCGAAGATAACAGAATCTCAATTTTGATAGCACCCTACCAGTACCTCTTCGACATTTATTACTTTTTACCTTATATCAAAAATATTCAACTCTAAAGGATAGGTAAGTTTTTAGTGGTGAGATGTCTGGATTTTATCTTGGATTTCTCACAGTTACATGGCCCTATACAATTAACCCTTGAACAACAAGGGTTTGAACCACACAGGTCCACGTATACACTTTTTTCCAATAAAAGTTACACCAAGTGTGCTTGCCTTTCCTGACTTCCCTTCCACTTCCTCTACTTCTTCCACCTCTGCTACCCCTGAAACAGCAAGACCAACCCCTCCTTTTCCTCCTCCTCAGCCTACTCAATATGAAGACAATGAAGACCTTTATGATGATGTACTTCCACTTACTAAAAAGTAAGTGTATTTCCTTATAATTTAAAACCACTTTCTCTAGCTTACTTTATTGTAAGAATACAGTATATAACACATACAACACAAGACTGTTCATGATCTCGGTAAGCCTTCCAGTCAACATTGGGGTATTATTAAGTTTTGGGGGAGTCAAAAGTTCTAACGGATTTTTGACTGCAGGAGTTCAGCATTCCTAACCCCTGTATTGTCCAAGAATAAAATGTACTTAGTAAATGGTAATTAAATACTCCAGCATCTGTCTTCCTCTTGGTATATTACAGTCATCTTACCAACATTTTCTCCAAAGAGGTGGGTATTGGACAGTTTTTCCCACTGATTCTCAACTCCCTGCAGTTCATAGTTTTCGTCTAGCCCTATGAAAATCTAATTTACATTTACATATTCCTCCTTTCCTTCTGTCTGCCATCAAAAAAATGAAATTATAAAGAACACAAAAATATATAAAGTTCAGCTAGTTCAGAAGTACTTCTACAAGTAGCTGGTAAAAAGCCTTTCAAAATATGGCACTTTTACTAGATCTTCTGTCCTCACTTTTCCAGAAAAGAAAACAATGCAGATGGGAATGTTTTACTCAAGGTCTAAAATACAGGTGTAAAAAGAAGAATCAAAGCAAAAATATATCTTTTCAAGAGAAAGTTTTACATGACAAGACATTCTTGGACATTTACTGAAAATGATCTTAGCCGTTACCTAACATCAACAACTTCAGAGTTGTCTATGTTTAGAAAAGGTGCATAGGAATATGAGGATTATACCTGTCTAACGAGTCACAACCACCTGGTAGCTGGTTTTGTGGGACGATTTTGTTTTATTACTTTTTGTCTTTTGCTACACAAAATCCACTCCCCAAATCTAGAGTTCCCTAAGTAGACTTATATTGTAGTCTGCTTCCAGAAACAGAATTCACTTATTTTTCTGGCCAAAATTCCTTCATCATTGCAAATTACTTTGCATTATTAAAATACATCAATTTCCCAATAAACTCACGGTATAACTAATGTCAATTTTCTTTTAACCAAAACTTTCAAGTCCAATAAAACTTTTAGGACTGACATACGCTTTAAAATGAAGTTCCAGAATTACACATTTATGCACAATATCTTGAGTAGATAATTGAACATTAACGACCAATTCAAATCACTTGAAGTCAGTACAATGTACACACTGGAAAACACATTTAAAGATTGTGGGGATTTTTTTGGGGGGGGCAGGGGAGCGCCGTCCCCATCTGACGAAATATGCTGTTCTAGAAAGTCCTACTTATCAAAGACAAGAAAACGCAAAGAACTCACAACTTGATGGAAATTAAAACACTAGATACTTATTTTAAGTGTAAGAGAATCACTCTAAACGACTCGACATACAAAAACCCATAGCCAAGCCCAGGCTTCCCACCGTTTCCAAAAGAAAAATCAAAAGCTCTAACAACACTCCAGGTTGCTTTTAGAAGCCGGCCTGTGAAGCTCTAACGTTCTCTAGAGAAACCAGCGAATCACCAACTTCCGAGAACTGATGCGAACGTCCCTCTGGCACTGACACCACAGTTAGTGAAGGAGATGTCTTTTCTCTCTCCGTAACCTCCCTCCTTCTCACTGCCGAATACCGCGGTGCTTCTTAACTGAGAAGACGCTAAACTACCGCAAGATCCTTACTGTCCGTCCAGGAACCAAACTCGCGACCGCCTCGCACGTGTCAGGCCTAGGGCTACAGACACCGCCTTTCGGCCTTGCTCAGCAACTCACCCGCCCCCACGCCTTCCTCGCGCCCAAAGACCCCCTCACCTCCTTTACAGAGAGAAACTCAAGGAGCGGAAAGACTAGATGCCGATCCAAAAAGTGCGCGATGCGAGTAGTCAAGTCGTACTCCGCCATCTTGCCAAAGAAAAGGGAGTCTGTGCTCACTAAAACTTTATTGGTAGCGCCGACAAACGAACAGACAGATCCCGTACTGCGCATGTGCCATGGTAAAACTGGGCTAAGGAAAGGGGCGGGGTTTAGCCTGGCGAGCAGAGGACAACGACGCATGCGCGCGGGTTGTCCAACCCCTTTGCGTTAAGGCGCGAGTGACGGGAACAGTTCCCTCTATTTGTAGGTTTGTCAGTATTCTCTTTTTAATGCTGGCCTTCGATTACCAGTCAGTGGCTTGCAGTCTATTCCGTTAATAACTAGTGAAACCTCAGAATTGATTGCTGAAGCAATGTGACTGCATTGGGATGCGGCAAAGGAAAAGATGAGAAGGGCCCTGATCTCCAGGAAGTTGCATACTGGGAGGAGTATCTAGGCTTTTTCATTTGGCCTACGCTAATCGTTTTGTAAGCGATTGTTAAAGTGAGGGTGGGTTTTTAGACAAATAAGTGAAAAAAAATTTCAGATATAGTAAGAGCCATAATTTGGTGGAGATGGTTGGGTTGGACCTATTTAATTAGGATGATTAGAGAAAACTCAGATGGGAATTAAGAAAATTAGAGAAAAGTCTGATAGAGTAACAAGTTAGCTGAGAGTTGTAGTAAGAGAAGGAAGTGATTAAAACTAGAGCCAGGGTAAAAACATGCTGGTTGAAAAGTACAGCAAAGACAATGACCATGAGACAGGAAGGGACTTAGTGTGTGGCGTTTCAAAAACTGAGTGGCCTGTGTGTACTGGGGAGTAAGGTTAAAGAGTTTGACAAGGGTCAGGTCATGATTATGGTAAGGAATGTGGAATTTTTTTCTAAGTACTCTGCAGTGTCCTTTGCTAGTTACTTCTCATCTTTTAGGCCTTTTCATTTTGAAGAGCCCCAGGGATCTTGGACCTCTTCTCCATCTAGACCAATGCCCTATATTGATAACATCAAGCCTAATGGCTTTACATGCAGTCCGCACAACTCCCAAAATATGGCCGCAACACTGCCTATTAGTCCCAGACTCAAATGTACCCGGCATTTCAACATGAGCTTGTCCCAAACCAAGTTTCCCCATGTAGCTTACCAAACCTGCTCCAGCTGCACTCTTCACCTCAGTGGCCACTCCATCTGTATAGTTCCTCAAACTCAAAACCTTAGAATCATCATTGACTTTTTCTTTTACACTGTGCATGAAATCTACCGACAAACCGTTTAACTCTAATCTTTAAGGCACATTCACACCCAATCAGTTCACACCACCTCCAAAGTTACAACTCTAGTGCAAACCACCACTATCTCTTGCTTTGACTTTGGGAATCACTTCTTCACTAATCACCTTGCCTCCGCTCTTCCTCCTGTGCTTTATTCTTCATACAGCAGCCAGAGTGAATTTTTAAAAGTCAAATTATGCTTAAAGCTCTCCAAGGCTTGCTGTCTCTTTTAGAGTAAAAGATGTAGTAGGTATTTTAAACGACCTAAAAAGCCAGTAGATCATCTGGACCCATTACCTCTCTGACCTCATCTCCTAAATGTTCCCCTCTTGCTCACTTGTCTCCAGCCACACAGATTTCCCTTCAGTTCCTCAGATACTCCCACCCTGCTTTCATGTTGTCCTGTTATATTTGCTATTCCCTCTACCCGCAATGTTCTTCACCCAGTTATCTGCATAGCTCTTTTCCTATCTCCTTCATATTTTGCTCAAATGTCATCTGCTCAATGAGAACTTCCTTGACCAGTCTATTTAAAAATGTAACTAACTTGCCTACAAGAACCTCTCATTTTGCTTTCCTGCTTTATTTTTTTGTTTGTTTTACAATATTTTACTTATTTTGTTTACTTTTGTTCTTCCCTGACTATTGTATTAATTCCACAAGATCAGGGATTTTGTCATTATTTTAAATATAATAACCGCTTCTCCAAAGTCTAAACAATGCCCAGTATATAGTTGGCACTCAATAAGTATTTGAATGAGTATATGAGTGAAAGAAGGAGGTAGGCCTTTGGAGAGTGATGTAAAGTTTATTTATTTATTTATTCATTCATTCATTTTTTGAGACGGAATCTCACTCTGTCGCCAGGCTGGAGTGCAGTGGTGCAATCTCGGGTCATGGGTCACCGCAACTTCCGCCTGCCAGGTTCCAGCGATTCTCCTGCCTCAGACTCCTGAGAAGCTGGGACTACAGGCACGTGTCCAGCTAATTTTTGTATTTTTAGTACAGACAGGGTTTCACCATGTTGGCCAGGATATTCTCGATCTCCTGACCTCATGATCTGCCGGCATCAGCCTCCCAAAGTACTAGGATTACAGGCGTGAGCCACCGCGCCTGCCCTGATGTAAAGATTTTTAGTGGAAATGTATTCTAACTATTGTGTGGTAAATGAATTGCGAAGGGGCTCGAGTGAAGGCAGCAGGATCAGTTTGATGTTTGCAGACTGGGTGAGGGCTAATGGTGGTATAGACAAGTATATTCATACAAGTAGAGAGAAGAGATAAGAACCAAGATGAACTTTGGTGGTAGAACCAACAAGACTTGCTCCTGGATTGGATATGATGCATAAGGAAGAGTAAAAATCAAAATAATTTCTAGAAATACTACTCAGCAATAAAAGGAGGGGACTAGCTATACACACAACAACCTGAATGAATTTGCAGGGAATTATGCTGAGTGAATAAAAGTTAGTTCCCAGTCAGGCGCGGTGGCTCACGCTTGTAATCCCAGCACTTTAGGAGGCCAAGACGGGCGGATTGCCTGAGGTCAGGAGTTTGAGACCAGTCTGGCCAACATGGTGAAACCCTGTCTCTACTAAAAATACAAAAAAATTAGCCAGGCATGGTGGCGTGCATCTGTAATCCCAGCTACTCAGGAGGCTGAGGCAGGGGAATTGCTTGAGCCAGGGAGGTGGAGGTTGCAGTGAGCCGAGATCGCACCACTGCACTCCAGCTTGGGCAACAGAGCGAGACTCCATCTCAACAAAAAGAAAAAGTTAGTTCCTAAATGTTACATATTAAATTATTTTATTTACATAATATTTTTACATGACAAAATTATGGAAATGGAAACTAGATTAGTGATTGCCAAGGGTTAAGGAGGATGTGGGGGTGGGAGGGAAGTGAGGGTGGCTATAAAAGGCAATAGCAGGGATCTTTGTGGTAATAGAATGCTCAGCATCTTAACTATGTCATTATCCTGGTTGTGCTATTTTACTGCAGTTTATGTTTTGTTTTCAACAGCTTTATTGAGATAAAATTTATATACCATACAGTCCACCCATTTAAAGTATACAGTTCCATAGACATACACAGATAAGTGCAGTCATCACCACAGTCAATTTTAGAACATTTCCATCACTTCAAAAAGAAGCCTTGTACCCTTTAGTTAAGGGTAACTCCCCTATCCTTCCATTTCCCTCACTCCAGCCCTAAACAACCACTTTCTTTCGGTACAGGTTTCCCTATTCAAGATGCTTATATGAATGGAATCCCACTTTTTTCACTTTACATGATGATTTCAAGGTTCATCCAAATTGTAGCAGGTACTAGTACTTCATTCCTTTTTATGGTCATTGTATTTATATAATACTCCATTGTATTTACAGACTACATATTGTTTACCCATTCATCTGCAAATGGACATTTATATAGTTTGCATCTTTTGACTATTAAAGATAATGTTACTATAGTAATTCCAGCACTTTGGGAGGCTGAGGTGTGGGGATCACTTGAATTCAGGAGTTCCAGACTAGCCTGGCCAACATGGCAAAACCCCATCTCTACAAAAAACACAAAAATTAGCCAGGCGTGGTGGCATGCGCCTGTAATCCCAGCTACTCTGGAAGCTGAGGCAGGAGAATCGCTTGAACCCAGGAGGCAGAGGTTGCAGTGAGCTGAGCTCGCACCACTGCACTCCAGCCTGGGTGACACAGCAAGACTGTCTCAAAATAATAATAATAATAATAATAATAATAATAATGCTACTATAAACATTCATGTACAAATATTTTTGTGGACATGTGTTTTCAGTTTGCTCAGGTATATGTATAGGAGTGGAATTGCTGGGTTACATGGTTATCTCTGTTTCATAGTTTGAGGAAGTTCTAGACTGTATTATAGTTTTGCAAGATGTTACCATTAGGGTAAACTGGATAGAGAGCAAATGGGATCTCCCCTGTGCTTACAAGTTGATCTTACAACTGCATGTGAATCTTCTATCTCAAAATTAAGAAGTTTATTCCTGCACTTTGTGCTTAAGAAACTGAGTCCCCTCTGGTGACCAGTATATGGGGTAGAATGGCAAAGGAATATGCGTGGGTACTTAAACAAGGAGTTCTGTTTCAGGCAAAATGAGATCTCTATTAAATATCCGAGTGGTCATATCTAGTAAGCAAATGGAGATACTATTCTGGATCAGTTGATATAGTTATCGATTGCTTACAATGAATGTTACCTTGTATGTTTTCAATGATGTGGAAATATTATATGATCTCTACCATTATGTCATTTACAGTATTGTTGGGAAAGCAAGGCAGAATGCCCATGAAGCAGAGAATACATGCTAGTATAAGCTGCTAAATTTTGGGGCATAGTCTGTGTGGCCTCTAAGAGTTGAGAAATAACAGTTGTAATTTGAAGTTTCCCGAAATTCCAGGAAGTTGTAATAAAATATAAACAGGAAAACAGACAAAAGTGAGGTAGAGCAAAGGAAGGAAGGAAACAGGTAGCAGTATGAAAACTTGCCAAAAAGGAACAGAGAGCATCTTTGAGAAGCAGAGAGAAATAAGATGCAATTCTATTAGACAAATGTTCTGAACTTTTACCATAGGCAAGGTACTAAACTAGGTGTTACTGGGAATATATAATCACTAAGTGTTAGTCCGTGGCCACAGGAGCTTTCAGTCTTATAGATGATAATTATTAATGTATTCAATTTAAACTAAATGCTTACAACATGCTAGGCACTATTCTAGGTCTAGGGAATACAGAAGGAAAGAAAACAACATTCTCTAAAGAAAACTAACAACATTTAAGTGGAAGGATGTAGATAAAAACATATTAACAAATATATACTTTGTTAAGTGGTAATAAGTGATATGAAGAAAAATAACTCAAGGTAAAGGCTAGAGAATGATGGGGAAAGGTTGCTAATTTGTATAAAGTAGTTAGAGAAAGTCTCAATTATAAGGTAGAATTTTTTGTTTGGTTTTGTTTTTTGTTTCATTTTGTTTTGGGAGACAGGGTCTCTCTTTGTCACTCAGGCTGGAATGCAGCAGCATGGTATCAGCTTGACCTGCAGCCTCAACCACCAGGACTCAAGTGATCCTCCCACCTCAGCCTTCTGAGTAGCTGGGACTACAGGCGTGTGCCACCATGCCTGGCTAATTTTTTAAAAAACAATTTTGTAGAGACAGGGTCTCATTGTGTTGCCCAGGCTGATCTCAAATTCCTGGCCTCAAATAAACCTCCTGCCTTGGCCTCCGCAGAGTGCTGGGGTTACAGGTGTGAGCCACTATACCCAGACATATAAGGTAGAATTTGAAAGGTAACCTGATAGAAGTGAGAGAGCCTGTGACTGTCTAGAGGAAGAACATTCCTGGTGAAGGGATATCAAGTATAAAGATACTGAAGCAGAAGTGTGCTTGGAGTCCTGCAAGAATTAGCAAGGAGGCTAGAAATGCTAGAGCTGACTAAGAGTAACTGTGGTAGCAGATGGACTCAGAATCTATGGTGGGCCAGATGTCATAATGCTTTATAGGTCATGGTAATGATTTTGGTTATCTTCTAAATGAGATGGGAAGCTACTAACAGGGTTTTGAGCAGAGGAGTTTACATAATCAGCTCTAGAAAGACCACCTTGAGGGTTAGGGGTGCAGGGACAGAGAGATCAGTAAAGATACTACTGAAATAATTCAAAAAAGAGATGACTATGGCTTGGACCAAAGTGGTAACAGTGAAAGAGTTGTAGACATAGTGCAATTCTGAACATATTTTCAATGCAAAATTTGCTAATGGATTGTATGAGAAAGAGAGGAGTCAGAGTTGATTCTAAGATCTAGAAGAACTGAGGGCCATTTACTAAGATGAGGAAGGGTATGATAGATGCAAGTTTTAGGAAAGAGAGAAATAAAGTGTTTAGTTTTGGACATATTATGTTTGAGATACCTTTTTGACATCCCAGTGGAGATATTGATTAGGCAGTGGAACATATGAATCTGGAATCAGGGGAAAGGAGATAGAGCTGGAGATAGAAAATTAGATCTTTTTAACCTATTGATGAAATTGAAAACCATGGAACTGGATGAAATCTAAGTATGAGTGTGTTTAGAAAAGAGATGAGCAGGATTAAATCTTAGATACTTCAACTTGTAGAGGTCGGGACAACTGAGATCAAATAAAAAAGCTAAAGAAGGATCAGCCAGTTCATGGAAGACAGAAGAGGAGGAAGAAGAGAAAGTGGTGTCCTAGAAGTCAAAGGAGGAGAGTGGCCCAAGCAGCAAAGAGCAATTAACTATATCAGATGGTGCTGTTAGTTCAAGACTGACCCCAAACATGAATTGATTATCAGTGGAGGTAGAGCAGATGGAAAGGTTAGTGGATTGGAAGTATTTTGTATTAAGACTGCTAATTTATACTACAGATATGGAAGAGAACAGTACAGGTAGTTCAGGAACAACTTGAACACTGTAGAGACACAGAAACAGGAAAATATAAAAAATATCTGTGAAGGACAACTCGGGAAGTGAGCTGACAATTGGAGTCTATAGGGGAGAATGTCCTGGACAAGAAAGAACAGGACCAACTACAGTAAGTCCCCACTTAATGTTGTCGATAGTTCTTGGAAACTGCAACCTTAAGTGAAACAAAGTACAGCAGGTCTTCGAGTAATGTCATTTCATTCAAGGTTGCTTCCTTATAACATTGATGAGAAAAATAAAACCGATAACTTGGTGTCATTATACTTAATTTTGCTTAAAGTCACGGTTTCCAAGAACCTACTGACAACGTTAAATGAGGTCTTACTAGAGTAGAAAGCTAAAGTGAGGAATTTGAGAATTATCTTAGGTCATAAGGAGCCTTGAAGTATTTTTGAGTATGATAGTGAATCATCTGTGTTTCAGAGAGGTGATTCTGACAGTTGTGTAGACAGTGGATTGGATGGGTAAAATGGAGCCAGGCCATGGAAGGTCTTCAAAACCAGATGGGGAAACTTGGATTTGATCAGAAAGGCAAAGGGAGCCACTTGTTAAATTCTTAAATAGAAAAAGACATGAAGGCAGTGGTGTTTTGTCCTTTAAAATTAAACTGGAAGTGATTTACAAGATGGGTTAAAGTGGTGACAGATTGGAAACTCTGCTGATTCCCCTGGCTTTTCCCCTGGAATTTTCCTTGCTGGTTTGTAAAATATCTTGTTTCTTTTTATAAGAGAGATTTAGCTCCAAATTTGGAAAATCTGACTTTCTTTAATGTCTTCCTAGTGTTTTAGTTAAAAAGAGATATCACAGAGACAGCACGGGCAAGGCTTTACCTGGTAGTGTCTAGGTGGTAACAGGTATAGACTTTGATTCTCACACATTTATCAAATATTTGTTGAAGAGTTTTCCATTTGGTGATCACAGTGTTGAGCTCTGGGGAAACAAAGGAAGCCAGTCCCAGCCCACAAGGAGTTTACAATTTAGAGTAGCAAGTGTGTAAAATGTATACTAATCATAGCACCAAATGAGAGTGTCTAGGCAGAATGCCCCCAGGAGTCTCAGGGAGGAAGTTCCTCGCTGCCAGAGAACGTTCGAGTTTCATGAAGAAGGCAACATTTGACTACCTCTACTTGAGTAGATAGATGTTTGGCTGGCTAAGAAGAGGAGAAAGAATATTTCAGGCAGAGAGCAGAGCAGGCACTGGCTTGGCCTTGAGGAAAAGCCTAGTGTGATTGGAGACTGTGAGATTTTATGGCTAGAGGGCAGGGCGTGCACTGTGTGGAGTGGCAGGACAAGAGTCTGCTGCACTGAGGGATCAGAGGGAAATTGTCAGAAGCCTGTGGACTGTGCCAAGGAGTCTGAATTCTATCCTACAGGCCACTGATCCTTAACATGGTATTCCTGTTGACCCTTTTAACATCTTCCTTTGCCATGCTTCCCTCTGTGTCTCTTGTTCAAATTCAGATTATCAGCCATGATAGGGAGAAAACAACAACCAAACCAATCTTGGGATCATCACCCATACAAACTAAACACTGTAATAGTCTTCCAAAGGGTCTGCCTGCCCTGGTGTTGCATCTGTCCACACTGCTGTCTGGATGATCTAAATTAGATCTAACCCTGTTAATGGGCTGAATTATATTCTCTCCAAGTTCATATGTCGAAGTCACAACTTCCAGTACCTCAGAATATGGCTGTATTTGGAAGTAGAATCTTTAAAGTGGTGACTAAGTTAAAATGAGATTATTGGGGTGGGCCCTAATCCAATATAACTAATGTCCTAATAAGAAGAGGAGATTAAGACACAGATATGTACAGAGTAAAGACCATGTGAAGACACAGGGAGAAGATGGACATCTATAAGCCAAGGAGAGGCCTTGGAAGAAACAACCCTATCAACACCTTTATCTTGGACTTCCAGCCTCCAGAATTGTGATAAAATAAATTTCTGTTATTAAACCAAACCAGTCTGTGGTACTTGGTTATGGTGGCCCTAGCAATTTAATATACTCTGTCACTTCCAATTTTGTGTAATATGAAGTCAAAACTTCTTAGCCCATGAAATAAAGTTCCTTGGAACCTCATCTCTCCAGAACCCTACACTCCTTCCATAGTAAGCTCTGCTCAAGTAAGCCACCAAGTTTATTGTTTCTTCAATAAAGCTTCTTCAGTCTAAAATGCTCTTCTGTCCTCACCCTGTTGATTACCTTGTCATATTTTAAGATTTGGATGAAGCATCTTTTTATTCTCTATTTCCCTACCGCTCTCTGCTGGCAACGAACTTTTATCTCAGAGTCTATAACATTATTATTATTTTTTTTTTTTTTGAGATGGAGTTTCACTCTGTTGCCCAGGCTGGAGTGCAGTGGCACAATCACAGCTCATTGCAGCCTGGGCCCCCTTGGGCTCAGGTGACCCTCCCACTCCAGCGTCCCGAGTAGCTGGGACTATAGACGCGCACCACCATACCCAGCTAATTTTTATACTTTTTTTTGCAGAGAAGGAGTTTTGCCATATTGCCCAGGCTGGTCTCAAACTCCTGGGCTCAAGTGATCTGCCTGCCTCGGTGTCTAAAAGTGCTAGGACTACAGGCGCGAGCCATGGTATCTGGCCTCAGAGCCTATGACACTTTCGTTCACCTTTTTTGTTATTGTTGTTTCCTCCTACTAAACATCTTGATAACAAAGACTATGAATATCTGTTATTATAGTTCCAGTTCCCATCTCAGTACCTGGCACATAAAAGGTATTCAGTAGGCCAGGTACGGTGGCTCACGCCTGTAATCGCAGCACTTTGAGAGGCCAAGGCAGGCAGATCACTAGGTCAGGAGTTCGAGACTGGCCTGGCCAACATATTGAAACTCCGTCTCTACTAAAAATACAAAAATTAGCTGGGCGTGTTGGCGTGTGCCTGTAGTCCCAGCTACTCAGGAGGCTGAGGCAGGAGAATCACTTGAACCCGGGAGGCGGAGGTTGCAGTGACCCGAGATCATGCCACTGCGCTCCAACCTGGGTGACAGAACAAGACTCCATCTCAAAACAAAAAAAGAAAAGAAAAGAAAAGGTAATTAACAAATGTAAATGCTCTAGAAATGAATGTGCACAAAACCTAGATATCTAGAACTATGTGTTCTTGAAAGAAATTGGCTTATGTTTTGGAATAGTCTAGTGAATACCTACCACTACTGTGGTGCACACATTTTAGCAATCAGAATGTTCATATCTGCTGATTCCATATGTCTCAGATATTTCTAAATAGCGTTAACATTTTAATCAAATAACCTTTCCTGTATACTACATGCAGATGCCTATTACAATTCAATGTCTGCCTTCTTTCGTTATATTCCCAGCTCATTTAGTCAACACACATTTTCTTCATCCCTCTTCTGAGCCAGACAGAGTGCTAGATTCTGAGGGTAAAACAAAACAAAACAAAAATGACTAAAATACTGTCCCTATGTAAAGGAACTCACAGGTAGGTAGAAGGGACAGATAGGTAAAAACTTAGAATTCTGCTGCAGTGTGGTAAGTGTGACCATAGAGATGCATTATGAAGTATTAATGGAGTAGTTTAATTAGATTAAAATCTATACGTATCTTACATCTAAGTGTTTTCTGTGTCTTTTTGTAAAATAATTATTGTTTCTTGAAGTATGTATCTTCAGAAGATGACTTTTTCCTGACCTTATTCTCTTGCTCTTTAGGGACCCTATTGGAACTTCCTATGATTACACCTAATGCTTGTGTGAGAATTTCCAGAAGCCTCAATCCTGCTGTCATCCTTATTAAAGAATCACTTGGAGAGAAGATGCCTTTGGAGAACTTTAATCCCCTTCTTTCTTCACTTACCACCTCATATAAAGCTAGGATTGACAGTCAATTTTACTCTAGTTCTGAGGCCTCGTAATAAGTGAAGTGAAGGATATTGGGAAAGGGGAACCGTCACTGTTCTTTCTCATCTGTCCCTAACACTAGACCCTGGAATGTGGCTACCCCATTCTTTGTGGGAAGGTAGCAATTTCCAGTAATTGGGAGTATCTCAGAGGAATCTAAAAGAATTGTGGTAAAGCTAGAAGAGTTGACAAGCTAATATAAACCACTAGCCAGTTCAGAACATAATTTAAATACGTATGTATTTGTTTAAATACTTCTAATTTTGTGTGTCTCTTATAGAATATTCTGTCTGTGTTATCTGTCTTTAAAAATGCCTGCAGTACAGATAAACACTCCCTGCCTGATTACCAGACCAAGTGGTTCGTGATTGTGTTTAATGATAGAAATACAGTGATACTGAAATGCAGCATAGATTTCTAATAATGACAGTTACCCAGTGAATGCATTCTCTTGGCTAATAGCCAGTTTAAATTATCTGGCCAAAATCTTATTTAGCATTTATTTTAAATATTTGATGCAAAAAATACAGGCTCTTTAAGAAAGTAATTTTAAAATAAAATTGTCATGTTACATTAAGTCATGTATCTCAAGCCAATGCTGTAATCAACTGACTATGAGGGAATTAAGCTAGTATTGCATGCAAGTTACTGATCTAGCCAAAAAATAGAAACTAAATATTGAGATGATGTAGGGAGCCAGGCAGATATTCAGCCTGGAATTCAAACAGGAAAACAGGGTTTTCCAGGGACTTCAGAGGCCCAAGGCAGAAGAGTTAACAACGAGAACAGTAATAGTGTTCAAAGTTGTGGTATGCCCTTTGTCATGTTGTGTTTACTTACCTGTTTACCCATCTGTCCCTTCCACTAAACTATGAGTTCTACGAGGTCTGGAATTAGGTGTATTTGTAACTATACCCCCATGTACCTTTTGGACGAAATAAAGAAAAAGGAAAGGAGGCCTGTAGTTAGTTCACAGGGGAACAACTGGGATTCATGGGTGCTTGAATATTTTAACATTATTATCAAACTAACCTGATAATGTAAGACTATGAATACGGTTAGAGAAGTCTTCCCTGACTTTCCTATGTAGAATGGCTCCCCCAGTTTCTCATCACCTTCTTGTCATGTGACAAGAATTAAGTGAAGTCACAGAGATACAAAGATGCCTAAGAGGATGGTTTTAAGGCAGTGGCAGATACAAAGCAGAGCTCTGTCTGTAGCTGCTGGAAAAGGTTTATCTAGACTACTAGCTTCAAGAATAGTCTCTATCTCTTCATTTCTTTTTTATTTTAAAAAATATGACTTTTAAATTTCCTTTTTTATTTCCTTTCTTTTCTTTTCATTTCATTTCTTTTCTTTTCTTTTCTTTTCTTTTCTCTTCTTTAGATGGAGTCTTGCTGTGTCACCCAGTGCAGTGGGGGAATCTCAGCTCACTGCAACCTCCACCTCCTGGACTCAAGCAGTTCTCCTGCCTTAGCCTCCCGAGTAGCTGGGACTACGGATGTGTGCCAGGAAGCCCAGCTAATTTACATTTTTCCAGAAGAGACAAAGTTTCTCTATGTTGGCCAGGCTGGTTTTGAACTCCTGACCTCAAGTGATCTGCCCGTCTCAGCCTCCCAAAGTGCTGGGATTACAGGCGTGAGCCACCGTGCCTGGCCACTTCCTATTTCTTTTAAGGTATATTATCTCTTGTGTTTCTTTTCTCTGGTATTCCTTTTCATTTCATCTTTGTGTTGGAAATATTTTTCCTTTTATCTCTAATTCTTTGTCGTTTTGTCACCTCAATGCTGAGCTTTTCTGATTGCAACTTATGAGTTACCCAGTGAACACATTCTTCCACAAAACACCATTATTCAAAATCTTGAATAATTTTCTTAATGTTCTTAGACTTGTTTTAAAATGTGAAGTTACTATTTTGAACTGTTTTGTGGGCACATCTTCCTGGCCTACATTCCTTGTCTGTAGATGTTTATTTGCTCCTTTTTTTTTTTTTTAAATAATAATTGTATATGGGATTTTCTCTCCATACTCTCCTGGTGTTCAGTTCTATTTTTCCCAAAATTTTACAATGGGATGGAATGGAGGAAATCTTTTCTGACTTTAAGAAGCTCCCACTTCTGTTGTTTTTGCATAGTGGTCAAAGCGTCAGTGGCTTGCTTTCTGGGATTCCCTGACCCTAAGCCCTCTCCACTGGACCTTTACTTTTCTTTATCCCATTTGTCCCAGTGCTGCTTTGGATTGTTTGCAGCAGATTCTTCTCAGTGTGGGGCTGTGTCCCAGACGGGAGGGAGCAGCGGTGAGTCACAGGTTTTGGAGTTACAGGCAGGCTGGACTGCTCCGGTGCCTGCAGTCCGCCAGCAGGAGCACCACCCTGGCCAAGAGAACAATGTGCTCTCTCCTATCCGGCTGCTCTGAGCAGTGGCCCTCAAGCCCATGGCTGCCGAGGCTTCTGCTCGCACCTGCTCTCCCCTGCTGGCAGCGATCTCGGTCCTCAGCTTCATGGCTACCTTCTTCCTCCCGCACAGACCCTGATAGTCTGTGACTGTTGGGGAGTTACCACCACCTGCTTGTATTTCGAGGTCCCCTAGCTTTATTGTAAATGTTGCTTAGGCATTTTGGCTTTGCTATCTAGTTGCTCTGTGTGTGTGTGTGTGTGTGTGTGTGGTGTGTAGGAATTCAGAGATTGACAACTTGGGCCACCGCCATCTCCCCCAAATACCAGTCAACTGCTTTTAAAACTGGGACAAACTAGAAATGAACATTTATGACCTTCCAGAAAGGCTCTTGGAGTTAAAGAACAGTCCTAAATATTTATCAAATGTATTTCTCCTATGTCCCTATCAGCACCCACTATTCGGCCACTTATTGTTTTCCTAACCAGTTCAGCTGTGTTCAGTTTACCCTCACCCCTCACTCACAGTTTAAGTAATCTTTCTAATATGCAAATATGACCATGTCACTTGTATTCCTACTGATTCAATCCTAAGTTCTTTGGCAAGGCATCCAAGGTGCCCATGACTGGGGTCTTTCTGCCTCTTTGCTCTGATGTCCCGTCACTTAGCCTTCAAACTCTGTACATTAATAATACTGGTCTGCTTGCAATCATGTACATACATGATATTCTTTCAAGCCTCAGTGCTTCTGTGTCTTATTATGTCTGCCTGCATTGTATTTTCCACCTTTCTTCTTCTGGATAATTCTTACTGGACTTTCCAGGCTTCACTGCCCTTCTCTGAGTTCCCACAGCATCTTGTACTTATCTTTACTCTGTCATTTACCAAGTAAGATAGATGTAATATGCTAAAGTGTCCATCTCCTCTACTTGGCAGTAAAGTAGGGTCCATATCTTATTCATCCTTGTGTCCCCAGCATCAAACACAGTACCTTATGCATAGAGTTTTAATATATTCGCTGCTTCTTGCTTCTACCTGTCCTTTCTGAGTCATTTTACCTCTCCTGGTATTTCAGCTATGCCCCATTTCATCTACTGCCATGGTATATTAAAAGATATATCAGTGTCTTGATATATTGATATATATATATTAAAATATATATATCAGTGTCAGTGCTGATGAATCCCAAATTCCTCTTTCTGACTCAAGCACCTCATCTGAGCTCCAGATCATTTATTCAACTTATTCGGTAACATCTGCAATTTCATGTCTCCCAGGAATCCAAAATCAAGGTTCAGCCCTCCACTAGTGTTCCCTTTCTTGATTAGCGGCACCCTGTTGATCATGCCAGAAGATAAATGTCACTCTAACTCAATCTGTTTTTTTTTAATTGCCAAGCATCAGCTCTTGTCAATTCCACCTTCCAAGTTTATCTCAGATTTATTCTTTTCTCACCTTTTCCAGTCACTGTACCAGTTGAAGCCATATCATCTCTCACCTGAAGCCACTGCAAATAGATTCCTAACTATATCCCTGTATCCACTCTTGACTTTCTCTAATCAATTTACACACAATAGACAAAATTACCCTTTGAAAATGAAAACCTGATTATATTTTCCTCTGCTTAAAACCAATCACTGGCCTTTTTGTTGTTCTTAGCATGAAACCTGAAAATCCTTAAATTGGCCTGTAAGTTCCTGTTCTTCCTTTTGTGCATGGGCTTTCTTTAATTTCCTTAAATTTAAACAGCTCCAATCATCTAGTTATGCTATTTCCTCTGCCTAGATTCTCCTCTCTATCCTCCTTCATCCTCACTGGGGCAAACTCCTATTCTAGCTTTGAAATGGTAACAATTTCTCTTTTTTCCTTTATAGTTGTATTATTTGTTTGCATCCCTAAACAACATAGTTCCTTTTTGCTTGTTTGTGAACTTCACATAAATGAAAACACACTGTATCCATCCTTTTGTGACTTGGATTTTATGTTCAACATTATGTATAAAGGATTCATTCATGTTGCTGAGTGTATTGTTTGTTCATTTTCACTGCTTTATAATATTTCACATTTCCACAAAATCTATTTTAGACTCGATGAAGTTTAGGGTTTCTAGTTTTGGGCTATACTGAACTATGAATGATGATGCTATGAACCTTCTTGTACATATATTCTAGTCTACCCGTGCACCCATTTTTTCAGGTATATACCTATGAACTTTGGCGATTAATACCAAACTGCTTTCTAAAGTGGGCATTCAAGATTACACTCTTTCCAGGAGTATATGAGAGTTATTGTTGCTGCATATCCTTGCTGACACTTTTTAATTCGTGGCAATCTGATGGAAGTATATGTTGCATACACTTTTTTATTGTAAATTGGTGATATATAAAATAATAATATGGTGATATATGGTCGATTAGTTCCAAAGATGATCACAACAATTCTTCTTACCTCAGTCTCCTTCTGCAACGTGAATCTGTAGCTTCTCCACTAAAAAGTAGAGTCTACTTCTCTTCCCCCTAAATATGGGCTGGCCCTATGACTTGCTTTGACTTCTAGGTCTGGGTCTTGAGAAGCCTGGCAGCTTCTAAGTTTATTTTCATGGAATCCAGCTGCCCTATAGATAAGTTCAGGCTAGACTACTGAATTATGATAGTCTATGCAGAGTGAGACCAAGTCATCTCCCAGCTCTTCCAAACATCCTAGTTGATGTGGTTTGGATCTGTGTCCCTGCCTAAGTATCATGTTGAATTGTAATCCCCAGTGTTGGAGGTGGGGCCTGGTAGGAGGTGACTGAATTATGGGGGCAGAGTTCTCATGAACAGTTTTGCACCATTACCCCCTTGATACTGAATAGTAGGTGAGTTCTCATGAGATCTGGTTGTTTAAAAGTAGATAGCATCTCCCCCCCACCCTTCCTCCTGCTCCCAGCCATGGGAAGTACCAGGTTTCTCTTCACTTTCTGCCATGATTGTACGTTTCCTGAGGTCTCCTCAGAAGCCAAAGCTGCTATGCTTCCTGTACAGCCTGCAGAACTGTGAGCCAACTCTTTTCTTTATAAATTACCCAGTCTCAGGTATTTCTTTACAGCAGTGCAAGAACTGACTAATATACCAGCTAAGGTGCCAAATATATGAGTGAAGTCATCTTAGACATCCAGCCTCAGTTGAGCCTTCAGTTGAATGCGGCTGCATGAGTGACCCCAGTTAACATCATGCAGAGACATAATATATGAGCTGTTATTATTTTTTTATTTTTTACTACTCCCTTAGAACAGCATGAAGACTGTAATTCTAAAGCCACTGAGTTGTGGAGATTTTATTATACAGCAATAGGTCATTGAATCACAATATATCAAAAGCCTTAAAAAATCCTTATATCCCTTGTATCAGTTTCCTTTAAAAAAGCATCTATCTTAAAGATAGACTCAAAATGTTATTTTTAAGTGAGTACAAAAATATTCTCTTTAGTGTTATTTACTTTTAAAACATATATGTAGAGAGAGAGATGGGGTCTCACTTTACTGCCCAGGCTGGTCTCAAACGCCTGGGCTCAAGTGATCCTCCTGCCTTGGTCTCCCAAAGTTCTGGGACTACAAGCATGAGCCACCACACCCAGCCTACATCTTTTTTTTTTTTTTTTTTGACACAGAGTTTTGCTCTTGCCACCCAGGCCGGAGTGCAGTGGTGCAGTCTCGGCTCACTGCAACCTCTGCCTCCTGAGTTCAAGCGATTCTCCTGCTTCAGCCTCTTGAGTAGCTGGGATTACAGTCACCTGCCACCATGCCCAGCTAATTTTTGTATTTTTAGTAGAGATGGGGTTTCACCATGTTGGCAGGTTGGTCTGGAACTCCTGACCTCTTTTCAAAGTAGAAATAACCTCTAAATTTAAAAATTGTAAAAGGTTGCTAATAAAATAAATTATGAGGCTGAGCATGGTGGCTCACACCTGTAATACCAGCACCTTGGGAGGCCAAGGTTGTGGATGGATCACTTGAGGCCAGGAGTTTGGGATCAGCCTGGCCAACATGGCGAAACCCTGTCTCTACTAAAAATAAAAAAAATTAGCCGGGCATGGGGGTGCACATCTGTAATTTCAGCTACTCAGGAGGGTGAGGCATGAGAATCACTTGAACCAGGGAGGCAGAGGTTGCAGTGAGCCAAGATTGCACCATTGTACTCCAGCCTAGGTGCCAGAATAAGACTGTCTCAAAAAAATAAAAATAAATAAATTATGATGTATTCATGAGATAAACACTATACAGACAAACTGCATAGAAAGGATTTTTAATGACATTGGAAACTGCTGAAGAAAAATATCAGGTGGTAATGAATCTATCTCTCTTTCTATCTTCATTTCATTCCTGACTTGTTTAAAAAATTGTACATAGAAAAAGACTAAAATGAAAAAAAAAAAAAACACATTAACAATGGTTTGATGGTTTTGATTTAATTTTTCCCATTCTTTGAAAGTTTCTTACAGAGACCATATGTTGCTTATATATAGAAAAAAGAAGCTAAGGTTGTTTCTCGGAGTACAGTCATATACCATGTAATGATGGTTTGGTCAGTGACAAACCCATATATACTATATCATGGTCCCCTAAGATTATAGTACATATTTTTACTGTACTTTTTCTATGTTTAGATACACAGATACTTACCATTGTGTTACAACTGCGTGCAGTATTCATTACAGTAACATGCTGTGTGGGTTTGTAGCCTAGGAGCAATAGGCTACACCATCTAGCAGAAGTGTGTGGTAGGCTATACCATCTAGGTTTGTGTAAGTACATGCTGATGTTATCACAGTGATGAACTAGCCTAAGGACACATTTCTTAGAACATATCCTCATCTCCTCATTGTTAAGTGACAGAAGACTATAGTAGAAAATCTGCAGTTAAATTTGACATGCTCTGGCAGAAAAAAATGCCCCTACAGTGGAAATCATACAGGCTGTAGTACTCTACTTCCCCTGGTGGCAATTGGTTCAAATTTCAGGAGCAGACCTGAAGGCTTGATAACCCAGATTTTTCAAAGTTGAACAACATAGCGTTTCTATGTCTTAATTTCTCAGAATTATTAAGAAAAAAAAGGTCATACCATTTTACTGTTAGAATTATTTTGTACAGCACAGAGCATTTGAAAGTCCTGAAGGTAGGAAGAACATAATCTGAAAATAAATGACAATCCTTTAGATACATCTAACTTTATGAATAACTCACTATGGTCTTATTAATTTTCATTTTTCTATGGACTGGTGGAAACTTCATTTGGGAGACTCTGGCTCGAAGAAAGAAAAAACAATGCTAAAAGTTAAAATTACACAGGGATAGCAAATGTCATATATATTCTTCCTCGGTAGGAAAGCACCTACGTTTCCCAATAAATTGTCTTTGAAGTAAAGAGTAATAGAACTTTTAGAGCCATTGGGTTAAGTTAGGTTTCTTTCTAGGGCAGAGTTTCTCTAAGTGGAAGTGCTTATTAAATAATCAGTCTCAGGGACCCTACCCTAGACCCACTGATACTGAACCTCTGGGATTGTGACCTAGGAATATAGATTTTTAACAACATCCTCAGGAGAGTCTTATACACCTAAACTTGGAAATATTTTTTGAGGGGTTCTCTATCTTGATCTGGTTGGTGGTGACATGGCTGTAGACTATGGAAAGATTTATCAAGATGCACACTTGTGTACTTCATATAAATGACACCTCATTAAAAAGTAAGAAGAAACAAAAACGCTAAGGATTACATAATACTTTAACAAAACAAGTAAACTTATTGTTTTGAAATTTTTAATTAACATTTGTGGCCATAATTTATGTGTTTCTGTTGTACTGGAGCAGATTGTTTAGCATTTTTGTTAGCAAACTTGGGCAGTGGTCATTTTAGAAACAATCTTGTACATAGTTTTGATTAAAACACTTGATTTTGTTAGTGAAAAAAGAATTCTAATTTATAGCCAAAAATTTTTGGCCACCATTTTTTTTCTTGGATATAGATAACATTTATTATTTTACATTTTAAAAAATTTATGTTACTTTGGGACGTTGATGTGTCAAGTAAATGGTACTTTCAACACCCTTTGTCTTTGTTTTGTGGCAGCAAAGAAATGAAAATTTCTGTAAAAAGAAAGAGAGGAAAGAAGGAAGAAAGGGTGGGAGCTGGAAGGAGAAAGGGAGGGAGAAAAGAAGGAAGAAAAACGAGGAAAAATGAAAGGAAAGAAAATGGAAGCAACCATTGCCCCAAGGACAAACTATTCCTGCTCACCCTCTCAAAACTAATCCCCTCAAATAGCCCAAGACATTTCGTATGTTTTTATCCTTAGTTACATCTCCAGCTATCTATTCTTTGATTCCCATCTAGAGCAGCCTCTAGCTGTTGTAACACATTATGTTTGAATATATTTTGTCATTGTTTCCATTAGTGTGTCTGTACAAGCTTTATTATTATTATTTTTAAATATGACTGTTACTCTATTGAAAAGAGAAGAGTAGGATTCACTGTAAGGGGCAGAGAATTTGTGTCCTCTCATTTTGATCCCTGATTTATCACACACCTTCACAGTTTTACTAGTGTCAGAAAGAGGCCTGTTTTCTCTTGGAATGCTACATTCTTTGGGGATGAAGTGTTCAGAGTCTTTAACACTGCATTGGAGTGTCCCTGGAGTGTTTAGCATCTGGATACAGCCGTCATCACAGTAATGAGAGATAGAGCAGGCCAGAGCTGGCCCTGTCTGGAGGGAAAAACAGGATCAACACCAAATTTACCATGGCTCTTTCCAGTGTTACAAAAATAATGGATCAATAAGGCATCTATATGAAATACTTCTTCCATCACCCAATCTATTGTTTACACATAGTGAGACTAATAGTTAATGACATTACTATAAAATTTCAGGAGATTATCAACCATAATTTTCAGGAGATTAATAACCATAACAACAGTTGCAGGCTGGTTTTATAAACTCTGTTTTCCTCATATAAATGTAGTATCTTTCTGTTTTTCAATAATAGTACTAATAATATTAGAAGGACTTCTGAAATATAGTAAATGGCCCATGTTTGCTCAAATAGCATTTCGTTAGTATCACCAAGAGAGAAAAACTTCTATGCTAGATAGATCATCTGACTTACTTTGTATGTATAAAAAACTTGCTTAGCTTTTATTATAAAAATCACACATGTATGTAATAAAAAGATAAGCTGAAAAGATCATAATTAAAGTCTCTGGTGGAACAGCCACTTAGAGATAATCACTAATACCAACTTACAATAGAGGTATGTTCTGATAAAGCCATCTTAAGTCAAAAATATCATAAATCAAAAATGCAATTAATGTCCCAATAAACCCATTGTAAAGTCAAAAAATCATAAGTTGAATCATTGTAAGTCAGGGACCATCTGTATTTGTAGAGATACGTCAAGATTGAGAGTGATAGGTCGTTGCATTTATTTATCACAGACTATGACCAGACCTTGCTTTATGAATACTAGCTCATCTAGATATTACTGTTATAAACACTATTTTTACAGAGGAGAAAGCCAAGAAACAAAGTTAAATAATGTATCCAAGATGATACCACTAGTAGATGGTAGAGCTAGAATTTGAGGCCAGGCAGTCTGACTTTGAAGTTTTAATTCTTAATCAATTGCTAGGTTTACAGTTACATATGTGTGTGTGTGTGTGTGTGTGTGTGTGTGTGTGTGTATATATATATATATATATAGAGAGAGAGAGAGAGAGAGAGAGGGAGGGAGAGAGACAGGGTCTTGCTCTGTTGCCCAGGCTAGAGTACAGTGACACAGTTTTGGCTCACTGCAGCCTCAACCTCCTGGGCTCGAGTCATTCTCCTACCTCAGTCCCCCAAAAAGCTGGGACTACAGGTGTGCACCACCATGCCTGGCTAAGTTTTTAAAAAATATTTTGTAGAGGTGGGGTCCCACTATGTTGCCCAGGCTGATCTTGAACTCCTGAGCTCAAGTAATCCTCCTGCCACGGCATGCTAAAATGCTGGGATTATAGGCATGAGCTACTGTGCCCAGCCACCAACATATTTTTAAACAGCTTTATTGTGGTATAATTGATATAATAAACTGCACATATTTAAAATATACAATTTAGCAAGTTTCAAAAACTATTTTTAAGTGTACATTCCAATAGTGTTCAAAATATTCATATTGCTATGTAACACATATTCAGAACTTTTCATCTTGTAGAACTGAAACTCTACGCATTAGCTTCCTGAGGCTGTTGTAACAAAGTACCACAAATTTGGTGGGTAGAAACAACAGAAATTTATTTTCTCACAGCTCTGGAGGCTAAAAGTCAAAAATGCATTTTTGTTAACAGTCCATTTCTCCCTCCCCTCAGCTTCTGGCAACCACCAGTTTACTTTTTGTTTCTATGAATTGGCCATTTTAGATAGTGGAATCATAGAGTATTTGTGATTTTGTTACTAGCTTATTTCATTTAGCAGAACATCCCCAAGTTCATCCATGTTGTAGTATGTGTCAGAACCTCCTTCCCTTTTTTAAGGCTGAATAATATTCCATTGTGTGTATACCACAATTTGCTTATCCGTTCATCTATCAATGAACAATGTGTTTCTTACATCTCTTGGCTATTGCGAATAATGCTGCAATGAACATGGGTGTGCAACTATCTCTTTCAGATCCAGCTTTGAATTCTTTTGGAAATATATCAAAAAATGAAATCATTGGACTATATTGTAATTTTATTTTTAATTTTTTGAGGAACTGCCATATTGTTTCCATGGTGACCATACCATCTTACATTATTACAGACAGTGCACAGAGGTTCCAATTTCTTCACATCCTTGTCAACACTTATTATTTTCTGGGTATTTATTTTTGGATGGTAGACATCCAAATGGCTGTGAGGTGATGTCTTATTGTGGTTTTAATTGGTGTTTCTCTGATGATTAGTGATATTGAGCATCTTTTCACATGCTTGTTGGTCATTTTTATATCATCTTTGGTATATGTGCTGCCAAAGTGAGCACTGTATATCATCTTTGGAGAAATGTCTGTCCAAGTCCTTTGCGCATTTTTTAACCAGGCTATTTTGTTGTTGTTGTTGTTGAGTTGTAGAAGTTCTTTATGTATTCTGGACATTAACCCTTCCAATGTATCTTTTTAAACAAATGGAATTATACTTTGCAGGCTGTTTTGCAAACTATTTTTTTCATTTTATATGTATTGAATATATTATTTTATATTACTTTGCTATAGGATTTATATTCTGTCATATCTGTAGTATACTTTTTAATGTTCTCTCTATTGTAGACACTTTTACTTTTGCTATTGTAAATAAAATTATACTGATTATATTTATTAATTTTATGGATAATTTCTGTATTAGCTTCCTGAGGCTGTTGTAACAAAGTACCACAAATTTGGTGGGTAGAAACAACAGAAATTTATTTTCTCACAGCTCTGGAGGCTAAAAGTCTGAAATCTGGGAGGGCCACACTAATCCAGGGACTCAAGGAAAGTTACTGTTCCTTGGATTTTCAAGCTGCTGATGGCTGTTGGCATTCCTTGATTGTGGATGCATTTCCTCCCTGTTCACATTGCTTCCTCCTCATTTTTCTGTGTGATCTCCCACTGCCTCTGTCTTATAAGGACACTTGTCATTTCATTGGGTTTAGGACCCACCCAGATAATCAAAGATGATCTCATCATCCCAAGATCCTTAATTATATCCTCTTCAAAGACTCTCTTGTTCCTTATAAAGTAACATTCACAAATTCCTGGGGTTGGAACATGGACATGTCTTTTAGGGGAACACAATTCAGTCTACTACAGTTTTATGAAGATAAATTCCTAAAGTTAGAATGGTTAGTTCATGGTATGTAAAATTTAAACATCTTGAGATAAATATTTCAGAATTGTGCTCCAAAATGACTTTGAATTGAATTTTTAATGTTCTTAAACATATGTGTGTGTTGTGTCTGCATGCATAGACACCATGCAATAACGTATTTGTGTGTTATGTGTGCATACATAGATACCCTGCAATAACACAGGCGCACCTCAAAAAATAAAAAAAGGAAAGCAAAGAGAAAGTTGGAGTTAGGGAGAAATGAGAAAAACAATGGTAGGGAACACTCAGAGGTGTCCCTGATAATCTTAAGTACTATCAGTGGCTGTTTCAATAAAACATACCTTATTGGTCTATGTCCAGAAAAATGGCCAAAGTTGTGTTTTGATCTCTTTGCTTATGTCTGTCTTGTTTCTCTCTAGAAATATGTTTCATTTTTCAAATCTTTGCCTTTTGGTGTAAAAAGTCAATCTTCAATTTTGACCAATTAACATTTCCATGAAAAAAACCTTTTTATTCAGCTTTCTTCATTTGTCACATCATCTTCGATGTATGGATTTTTGAACTTTTAAAGAATCATTTCATGAATAAGATCAGAAAAGCTTTATACATGTGTATGTATGTATGTATTTTGTTGGGAGGTAGAAAACCACCACTATGGAGTATTTCTTTTCTTAAACATAGTTGAAAAGTTCACCAAAAAGGAGCTTTGTCCCAGGATAAAAGTCATTTTCAAGAGCATTTAGGTAATAAATCATGTGGAATTGTATTTTTAATACTTTATCATGAATAGCAATCGATCACTGATTTCTTGATTGAGGGTTACTTTTTGTAATCAACTTACAGAGTTCATTACCCGTTGAGTGTGAGTCCTTTAAAGGTGGAAGCAATGCACTTATTCCAGCAATATGATCATTGCTCAAAACTGATTTTTAAACTTCTGCCTTAAAACTAACTGCTTTTAAATGGAGCTTTAAAAAGTCTCAAAAATAAATCAGTTTCATTTATTTGATAAACTCATCTCATTTTTATTCTATAATGTACATTTGTTTTTCAATTTGACCATTCATTGACTTGACTTTGAATAACTTCTGTTTGGTTCCAAAAATCAAGTCTACCTTTATGGAAAAATAATTTGCCACCAGAGGAGGATACTCAAAAGAATATACTGCTACATTGTCTAAAAATAATTTAAGCTACGACATTATCATCAGAATAACCTCCCCTGGGGAGGTTACTTTGAGAGAGCGAATACTCAGAAGTGTTATTTATGGTATGTTTTTATTAATATTCTGACACAATACTATGATGTAACACAATAGAGTCATAGGAAAATAGATTTTATGAGGGACAAGCTACCCTTGATGTTTTCCAAGTCAAATTTTACAAATAAATAAAGAGGCAACTTAGGCAACCTAAGTAAGTTACAGAAGGCTAGTTATATTCTCAGTTGGTGATGGAGGTTAGGGAGATCCAAGTATTTTTTTTTTTTTTCAATTTTAGGGCTTTAAAAAAAAAACCCTATAATATAGTGAGCTGAATTGGCAAGTGGCTAGCAAAGTTCAATCTGCAGATGTGCTCCTATTAGCTGAAAATTTAAAAATACAATTGTAAATACATTTAGGTAGGGGGAATAATTCTTCACTTCATATTAGCAACAGGTTTTAGTCATGTCTGAAACATATGACCCTTGGGTTAAGTTGTTAGATTTAGCAAATGAAAGTTTGAATTTCTGATAACACTTAATTTTTCACTCTGAGTGTGCTCCAAATGTTGCATGGGATATACTCATACTCAAACTATTCATCATTTATTTGAAATTAAAATGTAACTGGGTATCGTGTATTTTATTTGGCAAACATAGCTTCGGAGGATATGAAGCATATATACTGCCATTCTGAATCCAGTCTACCAGCCAGATGTGGCAGAAATATTTACTATTCACTAAACAGGTTTAGGTTCCCCCACATTTTGCAGCTTCCTTAAAATTAGGTAGAGCCATATGACTAGTTCTGGCCAGTGCTATGGTTTTAGAAGTGCTGTGTGTCAGTTGACTAATGCACTTAAAAGCCAAACACAATTCTCCAGGTCACTCATTCCCTGTTGCAGTGAACTAGAACCATGTGTTCAAGATGTTCTAGATGCAAGACACAGCAGCCTTGGATCCCTGAAGAAAAGTTGGATTGAAGGTACTCAGAAGAACCATGGGACCTACAGCATACTTTCTGTGTGTTGGAAACAATCTTTTATTAGTTAATCCACTGAAATTTTAGTGTTGGTTCATTACTGCAGCTTGGCATAACCTATCCAGACTAACACACTGTATCATCACATGGATTAAATAAATTCTGTGAGTCTAAGTTTGTTGTTCCTGTTGTTTAATCTTCATGGAATTGCCATCAACTTATCAGATTTATCTGGAGGACTGAATGAGAATTACAGGTAAAAGTCTTCAGCATTCTCTCTGCTGCCTGGTAGGTTGCAGCAAATAAGACCAATATTTAATGATAACATGTCTATTATGAGTATTTTAATTATTATAGCAATCTTATGAAATTGGTGTTATTATCTTTACTATTTTATAACTAAAGAAAATGAAGCTTGGAGTGGTTAAGAAAGTTGCCCAACATCATTTCATAAAGCTCTTGTTAAACATAGAAATAAGTCTCTATTCCAGAACAGTCTAACTCCAAAATCCCTATTTTCAAATCCATGCCACATACATATTTTCCTGTGACATAAGAAGCCTGTTTCTGTGTCACTCATTCATTTTTAACACAAATATTAATTCAGATGCAGTGCCTCACACCTGTAATCCCAGCTACTTGGGAGGCTGAAGCAGGATAAACCCTTGAGCCCAGGAGGTGGAGGCTGCAGTGAGCTATAATTGTATTACTGCATTCCAGCCTGGACAACAGAGACCGACCCTGTCTCTTAAAAAACACAAACAAACAAACATTTATATAGATATAGATTGATTGTTGACCACATGAAATGTCATATGTGTTAGTATGTTTTTGGGTTGTTAGAAAAGAATACCTGAGACTAGGTGATTTATAAACAAAAGTGGTTTATTTTGGCTCATGGTTCAACTGGACTCTTGACGCACCCCTAGTGGAAATGTTCTCCTTTGGAAAGCAGAATCTCTAGATCCACAGAACTCAAAGATCTATGCTACAATAATAAAGAAACCTTAAATTTCAGTGAAGATCAATCTTTAGGGCATTTAAACAATTAGCAGCCAAGAAGAGAAGAAAAGGGTAGAAAAGGAGACCAAAAAGGAAGTGATCAGTTATGAGGAGGGAAAAAAAGGGTGTAATGTTGCTGAAGCCAAAAGAAAAAAACATTTCAAGAAATAGAGTTTGATCAATTATTATCAAATGCTGCTCCAGGAGAGGTACAATAAGTTAAGGACTGAGAATAGATTACTAGATTCAATAAGGATTAATTAACTTGGCTGGGTACAGTTGCTCACATCTATAATCCTAGCACTTTGGGAAGCTGAGGCAGGAAGAAGACTTGAGGCCTGGAATTCAAGACCAGCCTGGCTAACACAGTGAGACCCCCACCTCTACAAAAAAAAAAATTAATTATCCAGGTATGGTGGTGTGCACCCGTAGTCCCCACTACTTGGGAGGCTGAGGTAGGAGGATTTCTTGAGTCCAGGAGTTGGAGGTTGCAGTGAGCTATGATTGTGCCACTGCACTCCAGCTGAAGAAATTATGCCCAGGCACAGTGCTCATGCCTGTAATCTCACCACTCTCGGAGGAGGCGGGAGGGTTGTTTGAACCCAGGAGTTCAAGACTAGCCTGGGCAACATAGCTAGGCCCTGTCTCTATTTAAAAAAAAAAAAGAATTGATGACCTTAAAGAACGTATTTTCAGTAGAGTGGAGGTGATGAAAGACTAAAATAGGAGGAAAGAAAGTGAAGATGGTGAGTATGGATGCTTTTAAGATGTTTTTCTATAGATAGGATGGAGAGGTAAAGAAGGTACCTTAAAGGAAAAGGCACAAAGGATTCCTTTTTAAGGTGGGAGTTATTATGGAATGTTGATGGAAATAACCCAGTAGAGAGGAAATGACTAAAGCTGTCTGATTCTTTTTTTTGTCACAGGTGTCTAACAAGAAGTTCTCAGTAAATGCTATTTACTCTGATTATTTTATGCCACTTTTAAAATCAGACCGTGATCATTATAAAATTACCTGCCCCTTACCTTACTGATTTATTTCGAGCAATTTTCCAAGTATGTTTTCAATATACTTCAAATTTCAAATGTCTACGAATGTTGCTGTGAAAAATAAGAAACAGGAAAGTTTACTGTTTCTTATGACCATGTGAAAATAAAGTTACGTACGTTGTTCTGGAGGGAAGGGGTTATGTAAGCCAGTTTATAAGTGAATAAAAACCTGTTATCCTCCACCCCTCCCCCACAAATACTTTGGAAGTATGATAAGGTTTATTATTTGACTAGACTTTTGTCAATAGTCAATACTAGAATGCCCTGTGGATGCGTAGGGCCACCAAGTCAAAGAAATAAAAATACAAACAACCACAACACACAGACCAAAGAATAAGGTCAGTGGAACTGTTGCAGAGCATGAAGCCCAAGTTCAGTGTTCAGATAAAAACTCTCCCTGTTTAAAAGTAACTGTGCTGACTGGGTAACTAATCAAGATGCCTGGGATTAGGCCTATTAGTTTAGTGAACCTAGGACAAAGACAAAGGGATAGTATGGCAAATAGTTTTGTTATTTTGAGCAAAAGAGAAAAAAAGTGAACCTCTGGTGAAATTGTTCAATTTGTGTGTGAGGAAAAGCCACGGCTATAACCAATCAGAGCCTTCGGCCAAGTGAAAGATTACAGAGAATTATTGTCAGATGCTGGAATTTTCCTTCCAGAGAAATGACAACCCTGTACCTTGAAAATTTCAGGAGTAGTCTTCCAAAACCCCTATAAAATATTAAACTAATATACTTGCAATTTTAGTACAAATCAGAAAATGCAAAAATTACAGTACTCATAGTGATATTAACTGAGTTCACAGGGTGCACATCAGGACTTTTATTCCAAAGCAGCCCAGTTTGAGGAGTTAATATTTCTTTGGGGACTAAAATACTTGTATTTTCCATCTTCTCTGAATTAAGATTAGAAAATGAAAATGAGGGTTTACATACTGCATTTAAAATATAATTTCTTAGCATCGCCAAGATGTTTGGCTGACCTCTTATTTTCTATCAATATTTAAGGGAAAGTATTAAACAGAAAATCATCTTGAAACAAATTCAAAGACCATGTCATGTACTAGGGCTTTTATATGTTTTATATTTATAATGTAGTAATTTTATTTTGTGACTAGTTTCCATAACATGTTTCTATAAATTAAAAGGAGAAAAATATCTAATTTCTAAGGGCAAATCTCCCAGTTTTTCACTTTTTATGTGAAAACAGAATTATGCAGATAATTTAACATTTAATTTACTTATCTTTCTCAGTAAAATTTTTCTCATGCTGTGTTTATGTTTTAAATTGCCCAAATATTTTATATTGGCCTAAACGTTTTGAAAAATATTCATATTAATTTGAAAGCTGATACAACACTTCTAAAAGTCATGATGGCATGTCTTGCCAATGTGAAATTGGACATAAAAATATCTTTGGCTGGGCATGGTGGCTTACACCTGTAATCCCAGCACTTTGGGAAGCCGAGGCGGGTGGATCACAAGGTCACGAGATCGAAACCATCCTGGCTAATACGGTGAAACCCTGTCTCTACTAAAAATACAAAAAAATTAGTGGGGTGTCGTGGCGGGCGCCTGTAGTCCCAGCTACTCGGGAAGCTGAGGCAGGAGAATGGCCTGAACCTGGGAGGCGGAGCTTGCAGTGAGCCGAGATCCCGCCACTGCACTCCAACCTGGGCAACAGAGCAAGACTCTGTCTCAAAAAACAAAACAAAACAAAACAAAATCTGTAAATCCTACATTTTTCAATCGAGGAAAAAAATACACTCATCTTAAAAAGTATAGCAATCAACCAATATGGTTGTATCATATGAGGTCAGTTTGAGGAGTTCTGTGCAGCTGGCCTCAGCATTATCCACTCAAGGGATGGATGATGGGGGACTCTTGTCCCTCATTGTGTTAACTCGCTCACACTTCCAGGTTTGCTTGTGAGTCAAAATAGCTAAAGTTTCCCATAGGCACTACAGCAAAAATTCCCTGATGTAGAAAACAAGAAATTTTCACCGCAGTGGAGACAAGGTGCTGTCACATCATACTTTGCACAACTGGTTGTCATAGCAACAGCTGGGCTAGAAGTACATTAACGGGATGTGAGGTAGGGCACAAGAGGTGTCTCAACACCCTCACATGGCGAATTTTTTAAAAATAACATGGCATAACCATCAATAGATATGGTTACCTGTAGATGAATAGTTCATGCAGGACCATGCAAGATTTGTCAAGGTGACTGTAAGTAAGAATGCCTAATTCCAATCAAATGCTGATTGATTAAAGAAAAGACAAGCTGTACTGTACACTGCTGGTGGGAATATAAATTTGTTCAACCTCTATGGAAAACTGTGGAGATTTCTCAAAGAACTAAAAATAGAACTACCATTCAACCCAGCCATCCTACTACTGGGTAGCAAACCTAGGAAAATAAATCATTATGTAATACAGACATTGGCCAGGCGTGGTGGCTCACGCCTGTAATCCCAGCACTTTGGGAGGCCGAGGCACGAATCACCTGAGGTCACGGGTTTGAGACCAGCCTGGCCAACATGGTAAAATCCCGTCTCTACTGAAAATACAAAAATTAGCCAGGACTGCTGGCAGGCGCCTGTAATCCTAGCTACTCGGGAGGCTGAGGCAGGAGAATTGCTTGAATCTGGGAGGCGGAGGTTGCAGTGAGCCAAGTTTTAAGCAATCACCCCAACTCTGCTCAGTGTTCTTCATCTCACATTACTCAAATTCAGCAAGGACCAGTATATGAACCATGGTTCAACTTTAAAAATTCAAAGAATGGAGGTTGGAGTGAACCTGGATTGCACCATTGCACTCTAGTGTGCGCGGCAGAGCCAGAACATGTCTTTAAAAAAAAAAGAAAAAAAAGAAAAAAAAAAAAAAAGAAAAAAGAAAAGAAAGAAAGAAAGAAAAAGAAAGAAAAGGTATAGCTAAAGAATATATCCCATGTTTTCAATCATGCATAGGGGGTATAGTAAGAGGGAGGCAAAAGTACCATAGAAGCTTGTGTACCTTCAGTATAGTTACAAAACATTGCTTCCTGATAAACTCGTCAAATATCCAGTCTATTTAGCAGCATGGCCCTTAGTGAAGAGGGGTGCCAGACAATTATAGCTGGAAGACATCAACTAGAAATACCATCTAACTAACTTTACCTACTATGCTTCCTGTTCACCAAACAGCCTTGTGATTCTACTGAGGCTTCCTTATAAATTGGTGTGCATGGACTAAATGTCCTAATTTTTACAATGTGTAATTGTTTTCTTTATGGTCATATGTATCATTGTTAATTTTTTAAGTTGGACCATGGTTTATATACTGGTCCTTTGCGAATTTGAGTAGTGTGAGACAAAGACGGCTGAGCAGAGTTGGAGTTATTACTTAAAAATATATCAAGCATGGCTGTAACAAGGAAACCAAGATGGTATGACAAGAAGAGGGTTACATTAAGTTCTGGTAGGAAAAGGATATAGTGAAAGTTTCTAGGGGAACAATAAATAGCTTGGAATGAGCAGAAAGTGTAAAGAGTGTGCTGACTCTTCTTCCTGGCTCTGTGGGCAAAGAGAAGGAGTTCAGGAGATAGTGTGGCTTTCAATTAACGGGAGATAGAATGTTTGTGAAAAGGTTCAAGACTATGCTTGGTTATTTTGACAGTGAAAGGGGCTCTACGAAAGATTGCAGACCAAGTTATCCTAAATTTTCAATTGTAATGTGGGGTAATGGTGCCTTCTACTTTAGCAAAGTCGCTTCTCCAGGTTGGTGATTTGGTTTGATTCATTACCAAAAGTCTTTGAAGATGAGTAATACAGGTGATTGCAAAGCATTTGGTAAACATAAATTAATATAAAACTCAACATTAGCAACTTTCCAGCAAATGTCTCTGAAGTAAGTGGTGTGTTTTGTGTAAAATTTCATAGAGTGGTTTCTTAATACATTAAAATGTTTTTCTCTTATTACCGATGCTTTCATAGTTGGCTTGATTCACTTGATATCGATGATCTACACTATAATAAAATTTAAGCAGAGAAACTTAATACAGTCTGAATTAGGAACCACAGCTTCACTGGGACTTAATGTATCATGTTGCAGCATAACATTCTAATATGCATAATTTCCTATATCTTGCATTGACTTTGGGGAGTACTTAAATATTCAGCCCAATTCTCTTTTAAGCTTCAGAATACAGTTAACAATGTAATGTCCTACATGCAGAAGGTAGAAAAGCTCCCCTCCATACCCATATTCTGCAGCAGAGCCAGAAAATGAAGCAACAACTATGTGAAAATCACTCTTGCAGAATTATATCCAGCATATTTTGATAAGACACAAAAGGAAGAAGCAGCAACGTTTTTTGACTATCTACTATGTGAGAGCCCTATTAGTAGTATTTTAATATACTTCAATCATCAAAATATATCTGCAAGTGTAGATATTTATTATTCTTATTTCACTTTTGAGGAAAGTAAGCTCAGAGATGTTGCCAAAGTTAGCACATCTGTGATGGAAGTGAGAATGGAATACAGTTCTGTCTTCAATCTGTTCATATACTTGAATCTACCTAAAATCTACAAAAGCAGGAGAGATCTGTCTGAGAATCCCATAATGGGCATTTTAAAAAGCATTATTTCTTCATCAGACAATTTCAGTGCTGTCAAAGTAGACATGCATTTAAGAAAGGACAAAATCTACACAGCCCCCTTAAAGGCATGAAGAATGTTATCAGATCAGTCTTTGCTTTCTTGCTTGCTTTTTTTTCTTCATAATAAAGTATCAAGCAACAGTCGTTGCTTTCTTACTGACAATAGTTATGGTTTCAGGACCCAAGCTCTAATATGTTCCCTGACTATAAACTCCTGAGTGCCAGAGGCCATGACCTTGACTTCCCATATCCAATTTATTTCTGGCTTCAAAAAAATCGTGCTCAGAGTCAAGCCACGGTAATATGTAACATGTTATGTTTCAGTTGGTGAATTTTTGCTTCCTTTACACACTGAAGACTCAAGCACCAAATTGTTTCAATTATTTAAAAAATAAACCAATGCTCAGGTTAGTACAGTTTTTTATTTATTTGATACAAGTAAATGGAGAAACTGCTGGCAGTTGCTCACTTCGACAGTGAATAGGGTTTGGCTTATTGACTGAGTGGCGAAGGATTTGGATATGAATATTTTCAGTTGGCAGTAAGGAGGAGAAAGAATTCTCTATTTTCTTTTTGACATTGTGAGTATAAGGAATGCTTTGTGCTGTTATCCTGACAACCTTACAAATCAAAATAAGAAAGAAATGGTAACCTACAGCTTTCAGTGGAAGATAATAAGTGGGGGGAAAGACAAGTATATTTTCATTCTCAAAAGGGTAAAATCTGTCAGTAGGAGGAAGAGGAACTCTCACTTTGAGGTTAAAGTATAAAATATTAACTTCATATAGCTTCACACGCAGACAGATTAGCATTCACACTAACTTCATGAGGGAGTTAATAAATACAGGTGAAAATGAAGATAACGACTTCAAATAAATAATTGAACAGTCACTTTATAAAGGAGTGTTTTGTATGCAGCCTCCAGAACAGCCCCTAGTGGTTCCTGACTCTTGGTATTCTCATTCTTGTGTAATCCCCTTCTATGGAGTGTGGGCTAGACTTACTTTCTTTGAATGAATAAAATAAGATAGAACTAATGGTGTGTGTCATAAAAGGAAGTATATTCTTTTTCTCTCTCTCCTTCCCTGTCTCTCTCTTTCTCTCACTCTCTTTTTGTCTCTAAGATCATTTACTCTGGGGGAAGCCAGCTGCCTGGTCATAAGTAATCCTATGGAGAGGCCCATGAATTTAGAAACTGAGGCCTCTTGCCCAACAGCCATATGAGTGATCTCAGAAGTGGATCCTCAAGGCCCATTCAAGTCTTTGGATGACTGCAGCCCCAATTGACAGTTTGACTATAGACTCATGACAGACTGAACCAGATCCACACAACTAAGCTGTTCCCAGATTTCTGATCCTGGGAAATTGTGTAAGAAAACTATTTGCTGTTTTAAGCCACTAAATTTTGGGATTAATTTGTTGTACAGCAATAGGTAACTAAAACAAAAGGGCAGGAGTCACAACATGCCAGCCCATCCTGGAAAGGAGAGCCAGGGATTCACTTCAGTGAGAGGACTAGATAGAAACATACTATGTTTAAGTAGATCACTTAAAGTCAGTCTTAATAGCCAGCATGTCAAGCCTGCAGGATCAGAGAGCCAGTAAAATTGGCAGACTTTAGAAGATACCTAAGTATTTAATCTTAAAGGCTGCATGGACACAACTAGAGAGAAGCTAAAATTACCTTATAAATTGGTAGACTCCATAAGACAGTCAGTGTGGAAGTTGTTACAGTTATCAGCATTCAATCAGTTAAATATGCATCGTCACCCTCTAGAAATATTTTTAAATGGATAAATTGACACGGGCCAACATATAAAAGGATGTAACTCCAGATTCTAGAAGCACGTTCCTCTTCCTCCTCATCATTCTCTCTGCCACCATCTTAGTTTGAGCTCTCAGCACATCATGTCTAGCCATTAATTGCTACCAGGTTGTTTCTCATTCTTTAGTCTTGTCTCCTAGCTAGACTGTAGGCTACTTAAGGAAAGGATCATGTCTCCTTCAGTAATCTCCTCCAACCACAAGTTATTCTTATTTGAAATGTGAGTCTATATGGACTTATTTCTGTATACCTTCTCTGAAGCCACAAGAATTTTGGATCACCATGCACGAATCATTTCAAGTTGCCACTGTCTTATCCCTAGTGAGATTCAGGGTCGTCTGGATTATTTGCTTCTACCCTCTTCTGCCTCTCTAGACTATTAGCTATGTTCTCTCCAGTTCTTGTGGAGATGTATTGTCATTTTCTTAATGCTGTGAATATTACCATGTGGTGCAAGTAATGGTACTAGGTGTTGGAAAGACGTGCTGCCATGGAACAGATAGACATGGATTCTGCATTCTGGTTATTTTCTAGTCACATAGTCTGTACAGTTCTAGGAAAAAAGGTAATTGAACAATAGTATGCTTAAGCTGTGGCATCTTCCAGGATTGTTCGAAGGTACTATCAGTGATGTGTCATGATATTGCCCAAGGGAGGATCTGTTTTTTTATCTGACACTACGCAGTAGGTAACATTCCTTACTAAAGAAGATTCCATAGGACTTTCTTATACAGAATGCTTTTCAAAATAGAAAAATGCACTCACATAAAAGGATTCAAAGCACAAAAATGCTGGAGAGACAGAAATGCAATATCTTAAAAACAGGCAGATAGCAGTTGTCACAGTATGTTGAAGGGAGGTAAGACCTTAGAAAATAACTTCTAAAACTTTGGTCTTTAAAAATTTTCATTGTAACAAGTGGCTATATAAAGCATATTTTAAAAAGACCTTAATATATATCTTAAATATGATTCACCACAATTTTGTAAAATTACTCTTTCTAATTCATTAGGTGTCCATTTAAAGTAATTTCTTCCAGCAGTCCCTCCCTTGCAGTTGAATAGTTGTTTTTTAAACACAATTTAGAGTAATGCCATAATTAATTATCTATTTCCACCAATAAATTCTGGGCTTTCAATGACAGCAGTGACGTTTCTTAATTAAATGTGTACTGCCAATTCCTACCACAGTACCTCACACATGAAAAGTCACCTAAAAATATTTGTGGAATGAATGAAAGAGTAAGTAAATGGAGGTAAAAAGGGGTTATCAAACAATTATAACAACCACCAGCCCAGTTATTACATACACAATTTCTTTAAAAAGATAAAACACCTGAAAGAAATGAAATCAGCACGTAGGGCTATTCGAGCTTGTCTGATGATTAATAATTCACTAGGAGCACAAGCATTCATTCATTCTTTTTCATTCATTTCTTCATTTATTACCTTCCTCTTTCATATTCATCAAAGCCAGATTTTTCCTCTCCTGTTTGTCCTCTGGAACCTTCCTTGGGGACTCTTCCTAGGTTTGACCCTGGCAGAAAGACAGTATTTCTAGAACTCACTCTCTTTCTTATCTTTTGCTCTGAAGAGTCTGATATTAAACAGCCCAGCTTGTTTATTCATAACAGGCTGAAATGTTTGAACTTTATTCTGCCAGCAATAGCAATCACAAAAGATGTATAAGCCAAAAAGCGACTTGCGAAGCAGGGTTCAGGAAGATTCTTCTGCTGACAGTGATTGGAATTGCTTTTTCTCTGAAGGTCTGGTATTGAACAGCCATAGTTTTTTAGAGGAAGGCCGTGAACTGAATGTTTAAGGGTGAGGAGCAATACAATGTCTGTACTTGGTTCCAAGTGGGTGTCACTGGTATGAGTTCAGTGAAGGGAGATGATGTGGGATGGCAGCTCAGGGACCCTCAGTGATGAAGGAAGACATAAGTTATCTTGGGCATGGCGCAGTGGCTCACACCTTTAATCACAGCATTTTGGGAGGCCGAGGTGGGAGGAATGCTTGAGCCCAGGAGTTGGAGACTAGCATGGGAACATGGGAAAACCCTGTCTCTACAAAAAAAGAAAAAATTAAAAATTTAGCCAGGTTTGGTGGCACAGACCTGTAGTCCCAGCTACTTGGGAGACTGAGGTAGAGGATGGCTTGAGTCTGGGAGGTGAAGGCTGCAGTGAGCCATGATTGTGCTGCTGCACTCCACCCTGGGTAACAGAGTGAGACCCTGTCTGAAAACAAAACAAAACAAAACAAAAAATAAGTTATCTTTGAAGGCTAGAAGGATTAGATAAGTAAGAATGTATATGACTTGTTTACAGAAAAACATAGACAATAGCTTGGTTGTAGCCGTGGTTCTCAATCTCAACTTCAGAATTACTTTAGGAGCTCAGTAAAATGAAAATTCATGTGATCTGTCAAATGCCCTCCAGCCAAAGCCCACCAGAAACGTATCTGTAGTTGAAGGATTAATTACAAAGAGAAAGATTACACACCGTGGATAACCCATGGAGTGTCTCCGTAAAAAGATATTAAAAAGGATTTGGAATTGTGCTAGGTAAACTTGAGGAGAGTCCAAGGAAGCAGGCTTTTGCTCTGGATTAGGTGCTGTCATGAAGCAGAGGCACTTCTATGACTGAGTATCTTAATAATTTTTATCTAGAAGGTGGGACAAACCAAAGAATGCTAAAACTGTAGTTGGCAAAGCAACAGGCAGTCATACTCGCCAGGATAGGGGATATTTGCCTGTTCTTCTGGTTTGCACAATGTTCTTGTTTTTGTCTGTGTTTCTTCTTGATTACAGATTGGTCATCATGATCACCAAACAACCTTGTCTAATGTTGGCATTCTGTGAAATTACTTGTGTTCAACAGAAGTACATCATGGCCTCACTACGAAGCCCAGCCAGCTCCTAGATGTCGGAGACTACTTTCCAATTTCTCAGACGTAGCGCAAGATAGTGATTCACTGGCAGACAAGAAATCTATATCTCTAATAAGATACCTATGTGATTCTGATTGAAGGAATCTAAGACCATGCTTTAATAACTATTCCTATGGTAAGAAGGAGGGCTGAAAATGGAGGAGCAGATTGTAAAGATCCTTAAAATACAGACTAAAAGGTTTGAACATAATTCTGCCAGCAATAACAACAATTAACGGCATATGAGCAAAGAAGAACATTGCCAAGTAGGGTTCAGAAAGAGTTTCCTGTTGGTAACAAATAGAAAGGTTAGATACTGTCTAAGGATGGGGGTGAGCCTGGGGACAAGCAGGGAGAATAGAAGCAGATAAACCACCACCTAGGAAACTCCTGCAAGGGACCAGGCCTGACAAGACATGAGTTAGTTTAAAACATTGCCAGTGGGAATGGAAAGAAAGTATTGAATGTGAAAGACATTAAGTAATAATCTGAAATCCATTCAAGGGCAGGGATTTATGTTGATAAATTCTTAGCTCCCAGCCCTGTGCTTGGGGACACAATGAGCATCCAGTAAATATTTAAGAACTAAATCAATTAACCAACTGATTGGATTATGTAACTGACATGATGTGGGGGAAGAGGAAGAAGGGAAAATCAGGAGTGATTTAGGGAGGGTTAGGAAGGGAAAATTATTTCAGAAAAGGGAGCATCCACTTTAGTCAAGTTTAATCTCTGTAATGGTGAAATATTCTAGCCAGAAGTTACCAATACGGGTTTGGAATTTGAATTTAAGGGAGAGGTTAAGGGGCTGGGCACGGTGGCTCATGCCTGTAATTCCAGCACTTTGAGAGGCTGAGGCGAGCAGATCACTTGAGGTTGGGAGTTTGAGACCAGCCTGGCCAACATGGTGAAACCTTGTCTCTACTAAAAATACAAAAATTAGCCGGCATGGTGGCGTGCTACTTGATAAGCTGAAGCATGAGAATCGCTTGAACTCAGGAGGCAGAGGTTGCAGTGAGCCGAGATCATGCCATTGCACTCCAACCTGGACGACAGTAAGACTCTGTCTCAAAAAAA
>NW_012101683.1:277923-310072 GCF_000951045.1 Mandrillus leucophaeus | reverse complement strand
AAAAAAAAAAAAAAAAAAAAGAGAGAGAGAGAGAAAGAGAGGCTAAGGTAGGTGTTGCAGGATAAATAAGTGGGTAGATTGAAGTCATTGGACCAAATAAAATTTTCAAGAGTGGGTAAGTAAAGAAAGAATGGAAGACAGGGTCAGCCTCCTGCTGATTTGCCACGGCAGTTCTTGTTTTCTACTTTAGAAGATGAGTTGACATCAGGGGAAATAAATCATGACTCTTTCAGGAATACAACGTGGGTCTAATGAGAATAATTTCTGGAGTCATCAGACAGAGTTTCCAGGACACCTCTGTCCCACTCAAGCTGTGACTTTTCCTGTGTTTAACCTAAGTTGAAATTTTCTCATCTGTAAAAAGCTGGTGATAAAAGTAAAGCAAGCTCTTAAAGATAGGCCCAGAAATAAAATTAAAAAAAAATACAAACCTCACATGGCAATGTCTGAGTGATGACATGCAGTAAGAATGGTGAAGCTTCAGTTAGCTGAGGAAGATATATTAGTTTTCTCAAAACATCACCTCCTAAGTAGGAATGGCCATCCGCAGTGACTTTAACCTTCCATATCATAGGACAACAACTATGAATTTAGGCTTATCCAGTTGTTGCCGAAGAGTGGCATTCCCAGAGCACTTTCAGAAACTGAGTATGTAGAAAATAAGAGGGAACACTCTTATCTTGACCAGACAATACTATACTCAATCACTAATAGGATTGTTAAATAAAAGTAAATATATTTGAGATAGCTCTTGCCTGATCAGTTTTGTAAAAATGTATTTTCAGATAGCTCACTTAAAGCATCTGCGTTTCTCATTGAAATCTAACCAAAAGGTGGCGGTATTCTATACGAATGCTAACTAGTCCCTTAACTGTTACCTGTACGTTTTGTAAAACAAATATCACAACAGCATACATTGAGAATTAAATTGCTAAAGACAGCCCCACCCCACACACACAAAAAAGTGTTACCAGGCTTCACTGAGAAAAATTGAGATTTGCAAGAAAAGATTAAAATGCAATACAGAACACATCCCAGCCCAGTGTGTTAGAGTACTCGTCTACCCACCAAGATTCCTATGATACACTAGATGTCAGAGAGACAGGGCGTACCACATCATTTCCACGCTTAATACATACACAGCCTTCTTCTTGCTTATCACACTATCCATCTGAAGAGTCTAAAATTTATTAGGGCTTCTTCTTTAGACAAATCTTTATTCCCCAGGCTTCTTCCCAGGGTGGCCCTCCAGCTTATCACAACAGTCTGTGTAATCTGTGGGGAAAAAGTACTGGCCTGTTTCTTTTTTTGCTTTGTTTTTGGTTTTGTTTTTTTTCTTGAAATGGAGTCTCCCTCTGTCACCAAGGCTGGAGTGCAGTGGCGCGATCTCGGCTTACTGCAACCTCCGCCTCCTGGGTTCAAGTGATTCTCCTGCCTCAGCCTCCCGAGTAGCTGGGACTACAGGTGCCTGCCATCACGCCCGGCTAATTTTTGTATTTTTAGTAGAGATGGTGTTTTGCCATATTGGCCAGGCTGGTCTTGAACTCCTGACCTTGTGATCCACCTGCCTCAGCCTCCCAAAGTGCTGGGATTACAGACCTGAGCCACCGTGCCCAGCCTGGTCTCCTTTTTAAGATGTCCAAGTTTTAGGCTGGGTGCAGTGGCTCACATCTGTAATCCCAACACTTTGGGAGGCTGAGGCCAGCAGATGGTTTGAGCTAAGGAGTTACAGACGAGCCTAGGCAACATGGTGAAATCCCATCTCTACTAAAAAATACAAAAATTAGCCAGGTGTGGTGGCGCTGCCTGTGGTCCCTGCAACTGGGGAGTCTGAGGTGGGAGAATCACTTGAACTCAGGAGGCAGAGGTCACAGTGAGCCAAGATCATGCCACTGCACTCCAGCCTGGAACAGAGTGAGACTCCGTCTCAAAAAAAAATTTTTTTTCTAGGTTTTAATTCAAGCTGCATCCTAATCAGAAAAATGGAAGAAACAAACATTAATTGAGCATCTACCATGCACTAAGATATTTGTCATCTTGCTTAAGTGGTAAAGGAGACCCAATAGGGTAAATATTCTTAGTCCCACCTGATAGATAAGGAAAACTGAGGCTCAGAGAAACTAAATAACCTATCCAAGCCCATGGACTGGTAACTAGGATATAAACATTTAAACCAACTTTGAAGTTCTCAGTTCTTTCAATTATATAAACTTCTATGACTACATACTATTTATATTTCTTGATTGTTTGATATTATAATGGGAGGGGGAGCTACTACAATTTACAAACAATTTTTAGGGTGTCATGGGATATTTTTGTAAAGATAATTTTAGTAGTTCACAGCATAAGTTAGATGTGAAGTATAAAGATCTGGAAGTATATCTTTTAGTGAGTGTATTTTAGTTAGATTGAATAAAGTAGCTATATTGTGACATTGTTCAGTTTTATACTCAAAGCTTAATGTGGGAGAAAAACACTGAATTACAACATATGATCAGTATCCATACCTTATTTTTATGCATTATCCTAAATTTTTTTTCCCCAAGGGTCTGCATTTTCCAATGCTGTTTAAGAGTTTTAGATTCCCTAGCATTATGTTTTTCCAGCCGAAGTCTTCGACAGTCTCAGTCAAAATTCAATTGATGTCGTGGGTTGATTTTTTTTTCCTTTTTGTTGAAACAGTCTATTTCTCTGGAATATTTTAAGGATGTTACCATTTCCTGCTGGGTGGGACATTTTTTGGCTATGCTGTTTGCTTAAACTATGAAGCCATTTCAAGTAGACGTGTTTTATCATCCTTTTCTCCTCTTTAGAGGAACCTCCCTGTAATTTAAGGTTGTTAATAACCTCACCAAAGTGACATTTTCTAATATTGATTTATTTTTCTCATTGGAAACACAGAATGAAGAACAGTGGTTTTTCAGCAGTAATTCTAATTCTAACCTATTTAAAAAGTACAGTGAATTGTTGACTACTCTCTTAATGAAACGATGCCATTTATTATTATTTATTTATTTCTGAAATGATATTATTAAAGGGAGTTCTTTTAAACATAAATATAAAGCAAATAATTTTGAAAATACATGAGAGAAAGAGCTAATAATAAATAATGCTAATAGTGCCTTAAAATAGAGCTTATCCATTTTGAGGGTTGAAAACCAAAACATATGTCCTGCGATTGCTTTTGGAGAGCAAAAGGCATTGGTATTAAAGCACTTCCACAAGTATTTAGGGCCTGCATATTATTATTTTCCCCATTGTTATTAGCAAGACGCTTTATTCACACAAAAAAGAATGTGGCATGTTTTCTCATTTATATGTCATCATATAATCAAATCTAGTGACATGCTCTTTGGGAACTTACTAATGCAAGAGAATAAAAATGACAACAACTGCATTAGGCCAACAAATACAGTGAATCATTAAAGGTGGAGGAAAGAATGGACATCTTTTCCCTTTCACAGATGTAAACTTGAATGCTGTTTTGTAAGTTATTTCAATATTTTCTGCTCCACTGAGAGATTTTTCTATTTTGAAATTGCCTTGAAAGTGTATCCTGACATATTAATATATTACCCTTAGCTGCATTCCAGCATGATGCTAACAAAAGCCAACTAATCCTTCTTCCATCATACTCTTGCTCCAGCCACCGTCCTAATGTAATCCTGTGTTCTAGACCCCATTGGCTTAAAGCATGTGGGAGGATCAGGGACCCTGGGAAAACAACTCACAGAGCATGTTATACTGATGAGAGCAAGCACCGCCCTCTCACACCATGCAACATATTCCTTATTTCCCAAAATTATAGGGAAAGTTCTAGAAAGTACTGGACTGGTAGTCAGGAAACTGAGGTTCTAGTTCTAACTCCATTTCTAACTTATTAGGCAATCCTTGGCCTCCCTTAGTCTTAATTTCCCAATGAGTAAAATTAAAGAATTTTAGGTTAGTCTCTAGGACGTCTTCCAGATGTAAGGGTTTTTAACAAGGCTGACAAAAATCTGTATTTAATGACATAATCCAATTGGAATAACTACAAATTTTCTAGGTAAAACACTGAGTACTAGCAAGGGGACTGCACTCATCTGCTGAGTGATGTTTTGAAGCTCTCTAAACTGTATTACCCTTCCCAAATATCAGAGCATCATACAATACATTTTATCCTACGAGCACGCATGCCATGAGAATGAGTAAAATTCTCAGTTACAAAACTGCTTAGAGCTCTTTGGAAATAATCTTCAGTGAACATACAATGTATAGCTAGCTAACTATAAGAATGCTTAAATATGTATTCTAACAAAACATGCTAAGAGAGCTACCAGTCTGAAAGAAGAAAAAAAATTAAGTGAAAAACAATTTTATTTTCTTTTAGAGAAGCCCCAAATGTTTATCTCATCTATTATGAAATTAATTTTTTAAAGGACTTTGTTTTATCTATTTCTTATTTTTAAAGAATCTTTTACAGAGCAGTTGTACATTCACAACAAAGTGAAGAGGAAGATACAGAGATCTCCTATACAAATTCCTCTACTTCCCTGCCTCCACTTAAGCACCACATCCCACATTATCATCATCCCACACCAGGCTGGCACATTTGTCACAATTGATGAACCTACATTGACACACCACAATCACCCAAAGTCCCAGGATTCAGTCTCATTGTTATACATTCTATGGAAAAATGTCTAATGATATGTATCCATCGTTATAGTATCCCACAGAGTATCTTCACTGCTCCAAAAATACCCTGTGCTCCACCTAGTCATCCCTCCCGCCTCTTCCAAACTCTGGCACCACTGATCTTTTTACTGTCTTCATAGTTTTGCCTTTTTCAAAAGGTCATGTAGTTGGAATCATACAGTATGCAACCTTTTCAGCTTGGCTTCTTTCACTTAGTAACATGCGTTTCAGTTTCCTTCAGTCTTTTCATGGTTTGATAGTTCATTTCTTTTTAGTGCTGAATACTATTCTGTTGTCCGGAAGTACCATAGATTACCGATTACTTATCTAATCACCTACTGAAGGACATCTTGGTTGCTTCTGTGTTTTGGCAATTATGAATAAATCTGCTATAAATATCTGTGTAAAGATTCTTGTGTGGGCATAACTTTTCAACTCCTTTGGGTAAATACCAAGGATTGTGATCATTAGATTATATGGTAAAGTTTGTTTAGTAAGAAACCATTGAATTTTCTTCCAAAGTGGCTCCACCATTTTGCATTCCCACCAGCAATGAATGGGAATTCCTGTTCCTTCACTCGCCAATATTTGGTGTCATTGGTATTCTGGATTTTGGCCATATCAATAGATGTGTAGTGTTACCTCATTCTTAAGTTTCCATTTCCCTAATGACATGTAATGTGGAGCATCTTTTCATATGCTTATTTGCTATCTGTATGGCTTCTTTGATGATGTGTCTGTTAAGGTCTTTGGTCCATTTTAAAATCAGGTTGTTTTCTTATTGTTGAATTTCAAGAGTTCTTTGTGCATTTTGGGTAACAGTCCTTTATCAGATGTGTCTTTTACAAATATTTTCTTCCATTCAGTGGCTTGTCTTCTCATGTTCTTGACATTGTCTTCCATAGAGCAGAAGTTTTGAATTTTACTGAAGTCTGTCTTATCAATTATTTCTTTCATGGATTGTGCCTTAGGTGTTGTACTTAAAAACTCATTGTCATACCCCAGGTCATGTAAGTTTTCTCCGATTTGATTTTCTAGGAGTTTGGTAGTTTTGCATTTTACATTTAGGTCTGTTACCCTCTGTCTATTTTGAAGATTAAGAATAGGAAATATCACCTTATATTCAATAAATTTAACAACTATGAATGAGTGGCAGAGATTAGAGAGGAAACAAAAGATGAACATGGGGAAAAAGAAAAATGAGGCAGATAAAGACATCCCCAAAGCTAGAGAAAGAGGCAGAGAAGCCACAAACAGATCGGCACGGGAAACATCAGAAAGACCCCCTACAAAAGTTGATAAGTGGAAAGGCAAAGGCAGACTGGTACTCCACAAATGGAACACAAGTCATTCTAAGAGAAAGGTGTTCATGGAGAAATAGCTTGGTCAATGGCCTTTAATGAAACAGATAGAGTTCATGAACATACTAGCTAGTTTTGTTTGTTTGTTTTTTCTTTTCTTTTTCTCTTCTAGTTGATTCGTCAGGTTTGTTGTTTGATACACCTTAGCGGATTTCAACTTCCATGGCCTCTGTCCTGCTCATACTAGCTAGTTTTAAGTAATGACAGACATGGAAATGATAACTTCTTGGTACTTACTTCTGGGCCAACTGAAGAGGAACTGAAGACAGAATCATAGAATCCCTGATGTTATGTCAGTTAACAAAGATTAGCTTCTTTAATGAGTATCCTTGTTATCATAAAATGACAGGAACTAACTAGAAGTTTATATATCCCTCCTCCAGAAAAAGAGTGAGAAAAACCGAGGACAACAAACAATGTTTACAAAATATTTTGTTCTCCGTGGGAAAAATAAATAATTTAAAAATTTTTATGGAAGTAATTTATTTATGATTTTAAAATGTATACAACTATCAACATCAATCTCTTTTATATTATTAACTTAAAATAGAATTTTTAAATATTTAAGTATTGTTCATTTTTTAGCTGTTATAGATGACAGCATAACTTACTTTTTAAAAAATATCTTTATCAGTTGGAGATGTAGATATTTATGAGTGAAATTACATGATTCACTTTAATCAAATCTGGTAAAAAATTTGTGCAGGGTATATAGATAAAACAAGTGGCAAAATATTGATAATTGAGGAATTGGGAGGTGGGTACATAAAGGCTCATTTCATTATTCTCTTTAATTTTGTGTATGTTTGACAATTTTCCATAACAAAAAGTTAAATTATTTTTCTTTTAACTGTGTCAATTACATATAAAATATTTCACTGTGTTTTGAAGTGGCTCAAATGAATGCAGAATCTCAGTTTCACAGTTATCATGAAAGAATCTTCGGTAATTTTTGTTACAGAAGTTTCTTTGATTCCTACTTTTTTGCGGTGATTTCTATGACTTTATTTTTCATCATCCAAGTTTTATTTTCAGAACAGCTCAACTGTGTTTTTGTAAATTTCCACTTCAGAAACACAGGAAATCCTAAAAGATGGATGAGAACCAGGTACTGAGTGTATGGTTTTTCATTGTGTTTTATTTAACCTAAGTACCAAATTCTAAAAGCAGAAGTGGAAGTGTCTTTATGCCCTGGTTAAAGATGTCTCAGTTGTTCCATGAGAAACCTGGAGAAAGAGCTGGATTTGGAAGCCTTGCTTTGGCTATCACCTGAGACTGGTATCCTAGAAGTGCAGGGCTAAGTCTCCTGGAGAAGAATGCTTGCCTCTTACTCACACACTGCTTTATTTGCAAGTTGAAGTCTCAGAGGAGACTGCCTGTCTACCCAGCTGCAGAATGTGTATGCAATGATTGCATCTGTTGACATGGAAACTGAAATATAACCGATAAACTACACACCCCAAACAGATTAAAATTGACTTGGGAAAACTATGTAGGGTTATTACAAAATTTATGATAAACCATCTTTTTGCTGCACCTCCCTCTATTTAAAATGATAGCCTATGAAGTAAAATTTTTGTAGAAATCATTCTCCGTAACAGAGTTTGGTGGTAGCAGCCAGATTATTGCTGAATCAATCCTTAAAGTGGCATAAAATAGCTGCACGCTACAGCAGATGGATGAATGATAGAAAAACACATATGCTAAACATATATGTATAAGGCTACTGACATATTTATGAAAAGTTATAAGTCCACATAATCTAGGCTCAAATATGTTTGAACATGATAAAAATATAACTGATTTGTTTTAACATGATTTACTATTTCAGATACATATATCTACTGTCTTGTTTAATTATATCAACCTAAACATAACAATAGCTATTACTTATTCAGCACTTACTATTTGTGGTAAACTATGTTAAGCTTATTTTACTTAATTCTTGCTATAATTCAATAACTGGAGCCTTTTATTTTTACCCCCACAGTAGATGAGAACTGATCTCAAAGAAGCAAGATATCCTGGTCTATAATAGTATGGGATGTGAACCTTGGTCTGAGTAGCTTTAAACTTTAGTTGTATAAACCTCACTTTATTGACTCTCATTTTTACTATGATGAAAAAAGCTTATTATAGCACTGGTAGCCTGTAATGGTGGTATTAGGAGAGCTTCCAATGACATGTTTATATAAAAAGTCTCTACTATACCCAGCTTAAATTTAGCTTGCATGCTTCTATTTCTGACATACCGTATTGTAAGCTCTTAGAGGATAGGAACTGAAACTATCATACTTCACAAAGAAAGATGTATAAGTGGTCCTTGATGATTACTCATAATGATTAAAAATCACACAGCTATAGAGAAGTAATAATTAACACTTTTGTAGAAAATTTGTTGTTTAAAATGGAGACACATTTTTATTTTTCTTGCTGCAATGTGCATATCATGTCTAGGGAGCTAGAACTAGTCGTGCAGGGAAACTAAAAAGTTATGATTGATAATTCTTTCAATGTATATACTTAGCAAAGCCTTTTTTGTTTTGTTTAGTTTTTGGCCAAGGACCAGGATTACGGTCATTTGATAGCAACAACACATTTTTAAAATTTTTTTCTAGGAAAAAATTCAAAGGGCAGTGTATACTAAGGAAGAAGAGCAAACTGGATACTTGAACACTTTTGAATTTTCATTGTTTATTGAATTTGTTATGCATTCGAGATTTTAAAAACAACCTCCCATATTATAAAGAGCAAGAGGACAGCTGACAAAGGACATGTCCTACAGAAATTTCGAACAGTTTATTCTATCTTCTTTCAAGTCAGAGGACTGGAGGATCTTTCTTCCCACTTGCTGCTTTGAAGATTCATAGGGAGGGGAGGTTATTTTGCAGACAGCCGAAATAAAGTTCCAATATTCCAAATTCCATCTTTGGAAATGAGTTGTAGCTTCTAAAATCGGTAGTTCTAATGGTCCATGTATATATGGAATGTGAAATGGCCTAGGAATTATAATAACTGAACCTTTGGTTAGTCTCTCTTCTGCCATTACCTGGCTATGGATCTCAGACATTTCTGGGCCGCTGCTTTCTCAACTGTCAGATCTCAGTAGGGGAATCTTAAGTATTCCTTTCAGCTCCAATTAGACTCAAACCTTGTGGTACAATGTTTCTGGCTGACCCAACCCCTATCCACAATTTCTTTCTTCTTAGACATCTTCCAGTATTGGCCCAGGAGTAACCATGTGTCTAGTTCTGATCAATGAGCTGTTACTGGCTGTGACTCCAGGAAAACTTTTAGGATAGACTGGACTGGAATGTTCCTTTTGGTTTTTTGTTTTGTTTTGTTTTGTTTTGTTTTGTTTGTTTCTCTGAGACGGGGTCTTGCTCTCTGTCAGCTGGGCTGGAGTGCAGTGGTGCAATCGCACAGCTCCCTGCAGCCTCTACCTCCCAAGCCTATGTGATCCTCCCACCACAGCCTCCCGAGTAGCTGGGACTAAAAGCCTGTGCCACCACAACTGGCTAATTTTTTTGTATTTTTTGTAGAGATGAGGTCTCACCATGTTGGCCAGGCTGGTCTTGAAGTCCTGGGCCCAAGCAATCCTCCTGCTTTGGCCTCCAAAAATGCTGAGATTACACAGATGGCCACTGTGCCCAGCCCCTTTTGGTCTTTTGAACCTGTCTCCTTCTTGCCTTCAACAAATGCAGTGCCTAGAGGGACAGCAGGTAACTTGTAACCGTGAAGTGACAGGCTAATACTTAGGACAGCAGAGGCAGGAAGATGAGAAGAATGTGTGTCCCTAATGCTTCCTTGGGAAGCTGCACCAACATTGGACTACCTATATCTGGATTTCTTTTATATGAGAAAAATAAAGCCACAGTTTCAGCCACTGTGGTAGGGTTTACCATTAGTTGCAGCAGAACTTATGCCTAACTGATATATCTAATACAACACACAAAAGTAACATGCTGTAAATTGAAGAATGATTCTTATGGGGGCTACAAAGATTAAAACCATGACTGCTTGCTCTAGGAGCTTGTAATTAACAGAAAACAAAAGACAAGCACTGAAACAGCCACAATACAAGATAATACATTAAGAAGAGGCACAGTACTAACATTTTAAGCAGGATGTAGTCATATTTGCTTTCAAGGAGAGGTGTGGAAAAATTAAGAAAAGAGCCTTCAAAATATACATTTAGTATTCTTAGAAGTTTATGCTGCCTCCTAATAATGACATCTTTTCTCATTAGATTATCAATATAGAACTAATAATTAGATATAGGGCTTTAATGCTGACCTATATATTATGCTGATCTCACTAGGATGTTAGATTGTCTTGGCTTGACCTTCAAACTAAAATTGTAGCAAAATATTTAAAAATAAAATATTTTTAAAATTAAAATTTCATATTTTTGAAATGAAATAGACTATGGTAACCCCATTTCCTTCTGCTTGATCAGCTGCTGGCTTATACAGCTACTCCTTGTGCCCTGGTAATTTGCTGTTTGGTACAAATATGTACTAAACTCATGCCTGTCCTTCCTTTCTTTTACACACTTGCCTCCACCACTCCCAATGCAACCCTTACCCTAACTATTCGATTCTTTCCCCAGATGGTGTAATCTGGTAACTGATTCAACATTGATGAGTTAGTAAATGAAAATGGCTTAGTATGGTTCCAGCTCTCCCTCAGTATACATAGTTTTATAACATCTAACCAAATGAAGATAAACCTTGATCTCAAATGGGTTAAAGGAAGCTTTAAAAAATGCCAATGTGTGTGTCCTCTCATCTAACCCGGTTTGAATTCAATTGGTCTCCCGTGTGATGCAGGCGTGGGTAGGTTTATTCGTTTTGAAGAGAAACCAGAGCACAGGCATGGGTAGGTTTAAAAGCATCCCAGGTATTGCTAATGTACAGTCAAGGTTAAAAACCAGTGGTCCAATCTACATTCAATATGTGTCCACCAGGTGCCTGACATTTGTAGTTACTCTATAAAGCTACCCTGGGCCTTGAGGGATTAGACACCTAAAACAGGAATCATTTTGCCCTTGAACTAAAAAGGGAGTTTATTGAAAGAATACTGGATTTTCCCAAGAAAAACACAAGTAACGGTGTTTCTATAGGGTCTATATCCAGTATCAGGAAAGCTGACAGGAACCGACAGTAGCACACTCTCATGTACACTCTCTCTCTCTCTCTCTCTCTGTTTATTGTTTGTTTTTTCCCTCATATATTTGGTCCATCCTGCTCTTTCAGCAGCCCAGCTTTCTCTGCCTCTTCAGCTATAAAGGACAGTGCTATGGCTACCCAAGGTCACTGCATACATTATACATTTGGGCCCAGCATCTGAAGCTGCACCTACCTAGAGGGCTACCTTTTTCTGTTGGTTTGTTTGTTTTGTTTTGTTTTGTTTTGTTTTGAGACAAGGGTCTCACTTTGTCACCCAGGCTGAAGTGCAGTCGTGCAAACACAGCTCGCTGCAGCCTCAAATTTCTGGGCTCGAGTGATCCTCCTACCTCAGCCTCCTAAGTAGCTGGGACAACAGGCACACGTGACACCAAGTCAGCCTGGCTAATTTTTGCATTTTTCATAGAGATATGGTTTCTCCATGTTGCCTAGGCTGGTCTCAAACTCCTGAGCTCAAGCAATCTGCCTGCCTCAGCCTCCCAGCATGTGAGTCACCATGCCCAGCCAGGGCTGCCTTTAGACATATATCAATGTAAGCAAAGAGGTCAGTCTGGTGGGACCCACCCTCACAGGTATATCACTACTGGCTATGGGCAACAATTCTCTAGTTCCCAGCTCCTCCATTAGGAGACAGACTTAGGTTAAAAAACTTTTTTTTTTTTTTTTTTTTTTTTTGGTCCCAAGAACATTGACTCTGGAGAGAGAATCTAGCCAGCCCAGCATGATCAGGTTTCCATTCCTGATTGATTTGCTTATGTTCCAAGAAAGAGGCTAATCTGGTAGAAGCACAGTTGCAGAGGACTCACCTGGTATGAGGAAGAAGACATGTTCAAAAAAGGAGATCATTTATGAGGCAGGCAGTTAACTGAAAAGGTCTACTTGATTGCTCAAAGAGCTAACTTTAGACTATGCAAGATAGTTTAAAATTCAAAATATCTCTTATAAGCTGTCAGTGGAATAAGCCTATGGGGGAAAAAGTGGTTATATCTGACTGGTGTGTTCTAGAAAAGCATCATGGAAGAGATAGAAATTTTATAGACAATGTGGAGAAAGAGGCAGCCCGGATAGGCAGAATGATTACAACAAATGAAGGCACAGAGGTACAAATGGGGACTCTTCGAGGTTGATTGGACTATACGATTTAGAATGTAGTGGGAGATAAATCTGGGGTCAGACTGCGGAGATTTCCAAAATTCAGGCTGGGAGAAAAGACTCCTTCTAGAACAGGTATGTTTTTTGAGCAAGAGAAATATATAATCTCTCTCTCTCTCTTTTTTTCTTTTCTTCCTTTCCTTTCCCTCCCTTTCTTCCCTCCCTCCCTCCCTTCCTTCCTTCCTTTCCTTTCCTTCCTTCCTTCCTTTGTCTTTTTTGACAGTCTCTCTCACTCTGTCACCCAGGCTAGAGCGAAGTGGCACAATCACAGCTCACCACAGCCTTGACCTCCCAGGCTCAGGTGATCCTCTACCTTATCACCTCCACGTCAACCTCCTGAGTAGCTAGGACTACAGGCACCCGCCACCAAGCCTGGCTAATTTCTGTATTTTTTTTTTTTTTTTTAGTAGAGACGGGGTTTCGCCGTGTGGCCTGGCTGGTCTTGATCTCCTGGGCTCAAGCTATCTGCCCGCCTCTGCCTCCCAAAGTGTGAGTATTACAGGTGCAAGTCACCACATATGGCTGAGAAATATATAATCTGACTTGTATTTTAGGAGGATGGATCTTTTCTAAGGTATAAAGTAACAAAGAAGACAGATTCTGAAAGTGGATGAGTAGATCAAGCAAGAGACAAGACGGGGTCTCTTCTAGGTTGGTGGCAGTAAGAATAAAAAATAAAGAAATTGAAGGCATTTTTGAGGACAGTGGGAATATCACGCAGCATGCCAGAGGCAAGGAGAGAGCTGCTTGGATTAGGAAGCATATTCTCAGGGTTGTGGCTTCATTTGAGTACGGTAAAGTCAATCTTCTATAACAAGTTACTTTTTAAAGTGCCCTATTGAATTTGTGTATTTTACTAGATTCAGTCCAATAGTCATTCACTCAACAAACATTTATTGAGTGCCCAATTTAATCAGACTTTTATAGTAGGAGGTGGTTCAGATAAGATGAGTAAGATTAGTCTCTTCTAATGAGGATGTAGACAGGAAAACAATGAATGAGAAGACACCATAAAAAGGCCAGATTACTTCATAGGGCTGCTGGGAAGATTAAATGAGATCACGTCTGTAAAATGCTTAGTTAGGCACAGTGCCTGGTACCTACTAAGCGCTCAGTAAATAGTAGTTATTATTCCATACAAAATCCTGTGAGAGCAAAAAGAAGTGATGAACTGTCTTAGGATGTTGAGGACAGCTTCAGTGAGGAAGTGAGATAATTAACCAGGCAGAGACAAAGATGGACATTCTAGATGGAAACACTTGCATGAGGAAAAGCATGGTGTGTTGTGACAACACAAAGTATAACCTGGACAGAGTATAGAAGGGGCATTTAGGAGTGGCACGTATAAGACTAGCAAGGTAAGTTGGGCCTAGATTTCTGAGGACCTCGAATGTGAAGCAAAGTTTAGACTTTGCATTTTAGGCAATCAGAAGCAATGACTGGTTTTCCAGCAGAGAGGGTGTGAGCAGATTGCTTATTAGGAAAATCACCCAGGGTAGTCTGGAGGATGGATTAGGGGTGAGAGGTGAGAAATAGGTCAGAGGCAAAACAATCATTAAGCTGCTTAAATTGTTCAGACAAGTCAAGTGAGGTGAGGGCATGAATCAAGACTGTCGAAGTGGGAATGGAGTGGGAGAAAAAAATGATAAAGCTCTAAAAGTTTATGAGATTATGTTTTAAAATTTTTTATCGAATTAAAAATGTGTTGTATTTTTACCAGCTCACTATTATAATATTAATCTCTTCTAAAACACAGGGAAGATCTTACTTTAGGGAAAAACCAAACCAAAACAAACCCTTACAAATATAACACCCATTATAACATTTCGGGTTGGATTACTTGCTTACATAGTGTGCAAAAGTAATTTCATGTAAATATTTTAATGAGTTGTTTCCATTTTGTGTATTCTTAACAATGTTACTTACATATTTGAAGATTATGGAATAGATACAGGCAAAATCTAAGTATTCTGGTGCTCTGATGAAGAATATCTTTTCTTACTGCATTACATGATAACTACACAGATGACCTAGACACTGGTTGCACATGGAGGCACCAGTAGCTTTCCAGGTTGACAACTAACTAAGGCTCACCTTCCTGACCCTTGGAAAAGATTACGGGGTAATTGTCAGAACTACCAGAGGTCTTATTAATGTAATTATGTGTATGGTAATATCCATTCATTGAAAACTCAATTAACTAGAACTTTCAAATAATAAGACCTTTTTGACTGAGTGCAGTGGCTCACACCTGCAATTCCAGCACTTTGGGAGGCCGGGGTGGGTGGATCACTTGAGGCCAGGAGTTTGAGACGAGCCTGGCCAACATGGTGAAACCCCATCTCTACTACAAAAATTAGCCAGGCGTGGTGTGTGCCTGTAACCCCAGCTATTCGGGAGGCTAAAGCAGAATTGCTTGAATCCAGGAGGCGGAGGTTGCACTTAGCCGAGACTGTGCCACTGTACTCCAGCCTGGGCTACAGTGTGAGACTCTGTCTCAAAAAAAAAAAAAAAAAAAAGACCTTTTTTATAGTCCTATGTATAACTCGTCCTCATAATGAAAGCCCCTGTCAAAGCTATAAAATATTGTATTTTACTTTTAAACAAACCAGAAACATATTTTATTTTTTAAATTATTTTTGTTATCTTTTTAAAATTAAACATTTATATTGATAATTAGAGATTCATATTCAGTTGTAAGAAATAATATAGAGAAATCCCTTGCCTTGTACCCTTTGCCCAGTCTCCCCTAATGGCAGTAGCTTGCAAAAGTATAATATAACAACCAGGATATGGCTATTGACATAGGGTAGGCCATTTCTGGGTTCTCTATTCTATTTCATCAAACTACCCACATTTTCCTCCATCAATAGCACACCATTCAATTACTATAGCTATATAATAGGTCTTAACATTGAGATAGAGTGATCCCTCTCACTTTATCTTTTTTTTCAAAAATTTTTTAGGTATTATAGAGTCTCATTTTAGTGCCTTTCATATTTGACTTATTTGAAAAATTTGAAATCCAGGTATATAATATATGGCAATTCCTATAAGCCACAATATTTAATTATTATAACCTCATTACTCAAAATTCTGAATAAACAGGATTTTACTTTTAGACCTTTCTTTTAGGATAGTATTACCATAAGCTAGATTACAAAAGCAAGTGATGGGATCTTCTCTGTCAGTATTTGAAAAACATCTATTCCCATTTAGATATGCCATGAATATCTCAGGTCTCATAACTCTAAGATATTCATCTTTAACATAATTGTAAATGCTAAAAGTTTTAATATGTTAAACCAATAGGGTGTTCTGTAAAATGTTCTGTTTTATCGACCTTTAGCCATATTTACCTACCTATAACCTTTATAAAGCAATAAATAACTGCAAGCACAGAACATGAACAAATCCCAAGACTAGCTTATTGAAATGTAACTTTGTCTTTAAAGAATCTGCTGTGCCATTTACCTTTTGAAAAGAAAGGCCAAAAAGGACAAACAAAGCTTCAGAAATGGAAGCTCTGATATTAAATGTACTTGAGTGTGGCGGATATATCTTTATTCATGAGAACGCATGTTTTAACTGGGGGTGCTCTTTTGTAATTGCCTGATTTAATAAATGGGTCAGAATATCTGAGATAAATCTGCAAACTGTGGAATACACTTGCCAATTACTGAATTTTAAAACAATTGGCATCGTAAAATTATATGCAACCTCCTTTGATATGTGGTACAGCTAATTTTTTTTTTTGAGGTAGAAGGAGTTTTTATTTTCTCCCAGACAATTGATTAAAATATTCACAGTGCCTTTAAATAATAAAACAGGCTTTTAACACAGTGATCTTTTACTGCTGAAAAATGAGAAATCTAACCCTATCAGAAATCACTGCAGCTTATAATCAAAAGAAACAATATAAAACAAAAATATCCTCGCCATACTTGGCAATGCTTCATAAAGTCTTTAAGCAAAAAGGGTTTTTTAAAATTTTTATTTTTATCAGCTTTATTGAAGTATAATTGACATAAAACAAACTGCATATATTTAAGTGCATAAAAATAAATAATAGTCCATAGTAATATATTTTACACTTAAAAGTTTGCTAAGAGGGTAGGTCTCATGTTGTGCTCTTACTACAATAAAGTAAAAAAAAGTGTATAGATTTTGATGTATGCATACCCCTGTAAAACTATCACCACAAGCTGGATGATAAACATGTCCATTACCTCCAAAAGTTTCCTTATGCTTCTTTTTATTTATTTATTTAAATTTCAGATTCAGGGGGTACATGTGCAGGTTTGTTACATGGGTATATTGTGTGATGCTGAGGTTTGGGCTTCTAATGACCTGGTCACCCAAGTAATGAGCATAGTACTCAACAGGTAATTTTTCAACCCTTACCCCACTCCTACCCTCCCACTTTCCAAATCTCCAGTGTTTATTGTTTCCATTTTTGTATCCATGTGTACTCACTGTTTAGCTCTTACTTACAAGTGAGAATATGTGGTATCTGGTTTTCTGTTTCTGCATTAATTTTGCTTCGGATAATACTCATGCCTCTTTTTAATTCTTCCTACCTCTCCTTCCCCAGCCCAGGCTACCACTGATCTGCTTTCTGTCACTATATATTAGTTTGCATTCTCTAAAATTTTATATAAATGAAATTATGCACAGAGTATTTACTCTTTTATTGTTTGGCTTTTTTTTTTTTTTTTTTTTTTTTTTTTTAGTTTTTTATTCTGGGATTCATTCATGTTGCTGTATGTATCCATTACTTTTCATTCCTGAAGAATGGATATACTACATTCGCTGATCCACTCACCTGTTGATGGGGCATTTGCATAATTTCCAGTTTTTGGCTATTACAAATAAAAGTGCTGTAAATAGTCGTATACAAATCTTTGTATGGTTCCATTCAAACGTATGTTTCATTTTTCTTGTGTAAATACCTAGGAGTGAAATGACTGGATTGTACAGTAGGTGTGTGTTTAACTTTTTAAGAAGCTGTCCAAAGTTTTTCCAGAGTGGCCGAGCCACTTCAATTTCCACTAGTGGTGAATGACAATTCCAGTTGTTCCACATCCTCATCAATACCTGATATGGTCATTTTCATTGTAGACTCTCTGTTGGGTGGGCAGTGGTATCTCATTGTGGTGTTAATTTGCACTTACTTAATGACTAATGATATTAAGCATCTTTTAATATGCTCATTTTCTATTCGTATATTTCTTTGATAAAGTATCTGTTCTTTTTTTTTAAAATGAGTTGCTTTTGTATTATTGAGTTTTGAGGGTTCTTTTTATATTCTGACTATAAGTTGCATATTAGATACGTGATTTGCAAATATTAAGTTTCATTTTATTGTTTTCTCTTATGGATTGTGCCTTTGGGATGCCAAGGTGGGAGGACGGCTTGAGGCCAGGAGTTCAAGATCAGTCTGGGCAACATAGTGAGACCCTGTCTCTAAATAATAATGTAATAATAATATATTAGGTCAGTGTGGTGGTGCATGCCTGTAGTCCCAGTACTTTGCAGGCTGAGGCAGGAGGATCACTTGAGCCCAGGAATTTCAGGCTGCAGTGAGCTGTGATTACATCACTGCACTCCAGCCTAGGCAACAAAGTGAGATCCTGTCTCAAAAAAGAGAAATATTTGTCTAACCCAAAGCCCAAGATCTCAAAGGTCTTATCTTATATTGATATTTAGAAGTTTTTTAGTTTTAAGGTTTTACATTAAATATTTGATCCATTTTTAGTGAATTTTTGTATATGGTAAAGAGTATGAATCAGAGTAGGTTTTTTATATATGCATATTCATGTGTTTCAGAAACATTTGCTGAAAACAATTATCCTTTTTCCATTGCATTGCCTTTGGACCTTTGTCAAAAATTTGCCTATGCATGTGTGGATTTATTTCTGGACTCTCTATTCTGTTCCATTGATCTGTTTGTCTATCTTTATGCCAGTTCTGTACTATCTTGAGTACCATTGTGCCCTGAAATCAGATAGTATTTGTCTTTCAACTTTGTTCTTCTTTAGTTGGTTACCCAGCTATTATGGCAGAGAATAGAAAACATCTCTCAGTTATTCTAGTTGGTCCTGAGTAGATGGAATCAAAAATTCAGTTCAAGATGGCTCTGTGAGGGATGTGGTCACAGGTAATATACGGTGATGTTTTATTACTTGTATCTTGGACTTTGTTGAACATAGACCATGTTTCAATTATTATGGCTGGAACCCACATTAGTCCAGTTCTTGGTAAATAATAACTACTGTAGACAAGTAAGATACATGACAAGTAAGTGCTAAGTATAACTTTCAGAAGTTACCTTTGTCTTTTGAGTCCCTGATGCATCTAGAAAGAAACTTGAGAGAGTTTTAATGCAAAACCCATTAAAAATTCAATACAATACGATTGAGGACTATTTAGTAACATGAAATGACATGTTTATAAATGAGAAACATAGCTAATCTTCTTATTCAATTCTCTGCAACAATCCTCAGTAGTCTTTGCCATCCTTTCAGCGTCACCATTAGCCTGAGACCATTGTGAGAAGTGATTAAAAAGTGGGTTGTTTCTATGACTTACTGAGTAGGTACTATTAACTCTGGGTCCTTCTTTTCCTTTTTGTGAAACTGATATTGTCAATATACTCTACCTCAGTTGAGTGTGAAAAATTTATGAATACGAAATTCTCTTGGGGTTAGACAGCATTATAACTGAGAGCCTAAACTTTGGATTCAGATGAACTGGCTTTAAATATTGACTCTGCCCTGCAGTAGCTATCTGGCTTTGCTTCTGTTACCAAATATCTCTAAATTTCAGTTTATCACTTGGAAATTGAGGATACTATGGTACATGCTTGTTAGGATTGTTGCAAACATTTAAATTAGATAACGTTTATAAAACACTGGATCATATGCACCTGTATGCAGGTACTATTATGCACTAGGTCAAGGATTCCCAAACTTGCCTGAACAGTAGCATCACTTGGGGACCTTAAAAAATTTTAAAGACAATTACTTGGGATGAGACACAGAGATCAATATATTTTGAAACTCTTCAGGAAAATTCAACGTGCGCACAACTTGGGAATCATTACCCTAGTTGATTTATATAAATTACCTTAATTTTATAACACTCTATAACTTATAATTTACTTCCATTTTATAGATGAGAAAACTGAGGTTCACAGTGAGTGTGTTAAGTAGAGTCATACAGCAAATGGAGCTTAAAGGATTTAAACTCAGGTTGTCTGACCTCAAAATCCCTCCTTTTAACTATTTTGCTATATTTCTTTAAGCAATGTTCTTAGAAATTCAATTTTTAGAAAATGCAATGTATAACAAAAATTGTATTGTAAATACCCGGCCCAGATTTGTGACTAAAGAAATGAGAGAATTGGAAACATTTTGATGCCATTTGTGAATGAGTCTATCATAACCCATTAATATAATCTAACAAAATCAGTGAAAATTCATGATCAAGGTTTCAGTATTAGTATCCTGGAATTAACTTTGGTAGATTACACACTGTAGCTTTATATGTGCTTTATTTCTTTTCCAGTCCTTGCAGTAGTCAAACAAAGTCCAAGCCACTAGTCAGAGCTTCTACCCAATGTTTTCCTGAGAATAATTCCCAGATGTGCTGCATGTACAATAGCCAAGATAACCTGATGACTAGTTTTTGGAATACTACTCTGTTTGCTATAAAATGCATTCCTATGGGCATGTAATTTGCTCTCTACACACCTAATTTAAGATATAGATGAACCAACATCACAGCTCTAGTGGGAACACTACGACAGGTTTTGGTATCTAAGTGGCAGATGGCTCTGAACATCACCGTTGACTATTGCTCTTCCAGGCTTATAAACAAGTTACATGAACTGAGCAAAAAATGGCACTTCTGCATACATGATGACATAATTATGGGTGTAAACCTAATCTTAGAGAAGAATCCCAAAAGAGCTTATGTCAGTACAAATTGTAAAGACATTGCCATAAGGGTATTTTTTGGATTTCTTTACTTCCATAGCAATTGAAAAGAACTCAATGTTATTTGACAGCAATTCTGTTATTGTGAGAACTTTCTGCTTAAGTAGTAGGCAACTATTCTTCAGTCCTACCTGGCACTTTGAGGCTGAGGACTCTCCAGACTTCATCCACTGAAAGAACAGTGGTTTGTATTTAATGTAACATACTGATGCAAATCGAGAAGTTAATAATACTTTGACATTATGAAAAGTGTTTTCCCACAAGATAGCTCCAAAACCACCAGATGTTATTTTCCAGGAGGCAATAAAATACTCAGCAAGGTTTATTTTTGTTTTAATTTAAGATTTTCTTTTTTACAAAGGGGAAACAGTTTATTTTCCTCTTATGTTTATAAAAATATTACCTACTCTTTGTAAAATATCCAAGCCATACAAAAAGGTATAATGAAGAAAAAAAATCACCTGAAATCTCACTATGCAGTGATAACTTCTAGATATATAGGTTTTCCTCTCTTCATCCTATCCTCCCCCTCCCTATTATCTTTCTATTTATCTACCATATTTGTCTTAAAAAAAAAGTCAATATATACACATGCATGGGGAAAAAACCCTAATGTTAGAGAATGACATGAAACAAAAAGCAAAGTTCCTTTCTCTGTTCTTTTCCATTCCTAAAACAGTTTTCCAGAGGTTAAATGTTTGTTTTCTCAGAATTATTTACACAGATGACTCCAAATAACATGATTTTACTGATATTTTCTTGGTTTATCAACTTTGAATATCATTTATTGACTCCCAGCTATAGATAATAAAGATTTAGGCCAGGCGCGGTGGCTCACGCCTGTAATCCCAGCACTTTGGGAGGCCGAGGCGGGCGGATCACGAGGTCAGGTGATCGAGACAATCCTGGCTAACACGGTGAAACCCCGTCTCTACTAAAAAATACAAAAGATTAGCCGGGCGTGGTGGCGGGCGCTTGTAGTCCCAGCTACTGGGAGGCTGAGGCAGGAGAATGGTGTGAACCCGGGAGGCGGAGCTTGCAGTGAGCCGAGATCGCGCCACCGCACTCCAGCCTGGGTGACAGAGTGAGACTCCTTCTCAAAAAAAAAAAAAAAAAAAAAGATTTAGTTCACTCATTTACTTCCTATTTCTTTTTCCTTCCTATCAGTTTTAATAATTATATCACTATTTTGATTTCTATTTGTTACTTTCTAGCTTTAAATATTATACTGAAATTGCTACTGATTATTCCATCAACTGTCAAATTTATCTGTACACTTTTCATGTGAGTAAGATGATGTTAACATTAGTATTCAAACTTCCACCTCTCTTGCCCATTTCTCAAGTCTCACTTTTTAGATTTATCATATTTATTTATTTTTCTTCTGCAAGAAGTCTAAAATGAAGAAACCTTCATTAAACCCTTCTCTTCATTACATCCAACCTGTGTAATATAATTCTGCTAAGCCTTGGTAGTGAGTTACATTTTCATTTTCTTAAAAGTACCTTTGGATGAGCAGAAGTTTCTAATTTTGATAAAGTCCATTTTATCAATTTTTTTTCTTTTATGGTTAGTGCTTTTTATATACCAAAGATTACTCCCTATTCCATGATTGCAAAAAGTCTTTATGCTTCCTTCTAGGCACTTTATAGTTTTCTCTTTTATTTTTAGATTAACAGTCCACTTAAGGCTAATTTTTTTAAAGATAGGGTCTCACTATGTTGCCCAGCTAATCTTGCACTCCCGGACTCAAGCAATCCTGCCAACTGGACGTCCCAAAGGTCTGAGATTACAAGCATGAGCCACTGAGCCTGGCTTATGTAAAATTCTAATACATTGTGATATACAGGTCAGAATATACAGATATCCAGTTGTTTCAGCATCATTTGCTGAAAAGATTTTCTTTCCCTTATGAATTGCCAATATATTTGTCAATTGGCTGAATATATGGGAAGGTCTATTTGTAGATTTTCTATTCTGTTTAATTCATCTATTGGCCTTTTCTTAAGCAGATAACACACTGTCTTAATTAATGTAGTGTTATAAGTCTTAAAATCAGTTATCCTAAGTCCTCCAACATTTTGCTTTTACTTTTTTCAAGATTTTGACTATCTTAGGTCCTTGCATTTGCATATAACGTAACATTTCATGTTAGTTTATTAATTTCCACCAAAAACCCATTCTGAGTTAGAAATACGTCAATCTTACAGATCACTTAGGGGAGAAGAACAGCTTTACAATATTGAGTCTTGCAACCAACCAAGGGCATGACATATACATATATTTATTTAGGTTTCTTAATTTCTTTTTTTCTGCTTTGTGATTTTGAAAGTGGAGATCTTTTATACCTTTTCTTAAATTTATTCTTATAAATTTTTATATTTTTGACACTATATTATTTTTAAATGTTATTTTCCAATTGTTCATTGAAACAATATAGAAATACTGACTTTGTATCTTACAGCCTTGCCGAATCCACTTACTGGAGCTAATAGATTTTTGGAGACATATAGAATCATGCTGTCAGTGAATAAAATCAGTTTCATTTCTGCTTTTCCAATATTTAGTCTTCATTTACTCATTTCATTATATGTTATATCCATCTTTTCCTGTAGATGTTTTAACATATTTGTCATAGTTATTTTAAAGTCTCTCTCTGCCAATTCTAACACCTATGTCCTTGGTTGGTCACCTTCTATTGAGGATAAGTCACATTTTCCCATTTCATCACGTCTAGTAATTTTTTATTGTTATGCTTTGAGTAATAGGTTGCAGAGACTCTAGATCTTTCTCTGAAAAGTGGTGAGTCTTGTTCTAGCAGGCAGTTAAGTTACAGATAGATTGCTTTTAACCTGGGGAGGTCTGGTTTTTCCTTGTCAAGACAAGTCTATGTTTTAGTCTTGATGCTGTTTTGATGCATGTAGTCTCTATTCCTAATTCAATGGAAAGCCTAACGTGTTTACCAAGTCCTTCTAACGTGGTTAGATTTAAACTTCAAAGTATATCTTACCTGTGGTAGGCAGCCAAAAATCTCTGCTCAGCTCCTTGAACCCTTCCTAGCGTTATCTTCTGTTAGGCTCCTGAGTTTCTCACTGGCACAATCGCAGTTGAGTTGGCCATTGATTTCGTTTTTACTGTAGAATCAAAATAACAACAACGGCAAAAAAAAGCTGTAATAAAACGTCTCCCAGCAAAGAAAAGCCCTGGGGCCAATGGCTTCACGGCTGAATTTTGCCAAACATTTAAATAAGAACGAATACCAATCATACTCAAACTATTCAAAAAAACAGAGAAGGAAAACCTTCCAAGCTCATTCTATGAGGCCAGTAGTAGCCTGATACTGAAACCAAAGACATGTCAAAAAAAGAAAACTATACACCAATACCCTGATGAACATTGATGCAAAAATACTCAACAAAATACTAGCACATTTAATTAAACAACATAGTAAAAAGATCATTCACCATGATCAAGTGGGATTTATCTCAAGGATGCAAGAGTGGTTCAACATATGCAAACCAATGAGATACATCACATCAACAGAATGAAGGACAGAAACCATATGATCATTTCAATTGAAGCTGAAAAAACTTTTGAAAAATTTCAACATTTATCAAAAAAAGCCTAAAAAACTGGGTGTAAAAGGAACATACCTCAATATAATAAAAGCCATATATGACATAACAGACATAACAGACCCACAGCTAGTATCATACAGAATGGGAAAAAAACTGAAAGCCTTTCCTCTAAGTTCCGGAATATGACAAGGATGCCCACTTTTGCCACTGTTATTTGACATAGTACTGGAAGTCCTAGCTAGATAAATCAGACAAGAGAAGGAAACAAAATAAAGGGCATCAAATTGGAAAGGAAGACGTCATATTATTCTTTTGCAGAGGATATGATTTTGTATTTGGAAAAACCTAAAGGCTCCACCAAAAAACTATTAGAACTGATAAACAAATTCATAAAGTTTCAGGATACAAAATCAACATAGAAAAACCAATAGCATTTCTATTATGTATGCCAACAGTGAAAAATCTGAAAAAGAAATCAAGAAAGTGATCCCATTTATCATAGCCACAATAAAATAAAATACCTAAGAATAAACTTAACCAAAGAAATGAAAGATTTCTACAATGACAACTATAAAATTTTGATGCAAGAAATTAAAGAAGACACTAAAAACATAAAAAGGTATTCCACGTTCATGGATTGGAATAATCAATATTGTGTGGTTAAAATGTTCATACTACCTAAGCCAATCTACAGATTCACTGCAATCCCTATCAAAATACCAATGACATTCTTCACAGAAAGAGAAAACAATCCTAAAATTTATATGGACCCACAGAGACCCAGAATAGCCAAAACAATTCTGGGCAAAAACAGCAAAACTCACATTACTGAGCTCAAATTATACTACAGAATTACAGTAACCAAAACTGCATGGTACTGGCATAAAAATAGATACATAGAACAATGGAACGGAATAGAGAAACCAAAAACAAATCCATACATCTACCATGAACTCATTTTCAACAAAGGTGCCAAAGACATACATTGGCAAAAGAATAGTCTCCTCAATAAATGGTGCTGGGAAGACTGGACATCCACATACAGAAAATAAAACTAGACTCCTGTCTCTCACCATGTACAAAAATCAAATCAAAATGGATTAAAGACAAATCTATGGCCTCAAAACTGTGAAACTATAAAAGAACACATTGGGGGAAACTCTCTAGGACATTGGTTTGGGCAAATATTTCTTGTGTAATACCCTGCAAGCACAGGCAAGCAAAGCAAAAAATGGACAAATAGGATTCATAAAGTTAGAAGGCTTCTGCACAGCAGGGGAAACAATAAACAAAATAAAGAGAAAACCCAGAAAATGGGAAAATATTTGCATATTATCCATCTGACAAAGGATTAATAACCAGAATGTATAAGGAGCTCAAACAACTCTACAGGAAAAAATCTAACAATCAGATTTAAAAATGGGCAAAAGATATGAAGAGACATTTTTAAAAAGAAGACCACAAAGAGGTATTTGAAAAGGTGCTCAACATTGTTGATAATCAGAGAAATGCAATCAAAACTACAGTGAGATATTATCTCATGACCATTAAAATGGCTTATATCCAAAAGAAAGGCAATTAACAAATGCTGGTGAGGATGTGGAGAAAGGGAACCCTCATACACTATTTATGGGAATGTAAATCAGTACCACCACTATGGAGAATAGCTTGGAGGGTCCTCAAAAAACTAAAAATAGATCTATCGTATGATCCAACAATCACACTGCTAGGTGTATACTCAAAAGAAAGGAAATCAATATAGCAAAGAGATATCTGCACACCCAATGTTTATTGCAGCACTATTCACAATAGCCAAGATGTGGAATCTAGGTAAGTGTCCATCAACACATGAAAGGATAAAGAAAAAGTGGTATACATATACAATGGAGTATTATTCAGCCATAAGAAAGAGTGAGATCCTATGATTTGGAACAACATGGATGGAACTGGAGGACATTATGTTAAGTGAAATAAGTGAGGCACAGAAAGACACACTTTGTATGTTCTCACTCATTTGCTGGAGCTAAAAATCAAAACAATCGAACTCATGGAGATAAAGAGTAGAATGAGGGTTGTCACATGCTGAGAAGCATTGTGGGTGTTGGGGAGTGGGGTTGGATAGTAAGTATAAAATATAGTTAGATAGAATGAATAAGATCTAGTCTTTGACAGCATAACATGGTGACTTTAGTCGACAATAATTTATTATAAACCTAACAATAACTAAAATAGTATAATTGGATGTTTGTAACACAAAGAAATGACAAATCCTTCAGGTGGTGTATACTCCATTTACTCTGATGTGATTATTACACATTGTATGCCATACCAAAATATCTTAAGTAGCCCATAAATATATATACCTACTATGTACCCATAAATTTTTTTTTAAATCAAAATCTTAGGAGTAAATTTAACAAAAGAGGTAAAAGATCTGTTATCTAAAAACTATAAAAATAGAAGATGACACAAATAAAAGATATCTGGTGTTCATGAACTGAAAGTATTAAGATGTCCATACTAACTAATGTGATCTACAGATTCAATGCCACCCTATCAAAATTCCAACATCGTTTTTTACAGAAATAGAAAAAACAATCCTAAAATTCATATGGACCCAAAAAAGACCCTAAATACCCAAAGCAGCCGAGCAAAAAGAACAAAGCTCAAGGCGTCACACTACCTGATTTCAAAGTATAATACAAAGCTATTATCATCTAAACAGCATGGTAATGGCATAAAAACACATACATAGACCAATAAAACAGCATAGAAAGTCCAGAAATAAACCCATGCATTTACAGTCAATTTATTTTTGATAAAGATGTCAAGAACACAGAATAGGAAAAGAACAGTATCTTCAATAAGTAATACTGGGAAAACTGGATCTTTATATGCAGAAGAATTAAATTGAATGCTTAAATTTCATGGATCATGAAGTAAAATTTTTATGTGTGTTTAAATGAAATTATTTTCATTAATTTGCTTAAAGATTACACATGTATTAGAGTTCTTTATTTTCTTTTCATAGGGAAATAATTTTATTTGCAAGGTAGTCTTAGATTTTTCATTCCAGTATTTATTGCTAGGTAACAAATTACCTAAAACTTAATTGCTTAAAACAAAATATAGTTCATTTGTCCATGGTTCTGTGGATCAGGAAGTCAGGGATTGGCTAGGTAGCTTTTCTTCTTCATGAGGTATCTTGGTGTCATGAGGGTGCTGGAATGGCTGGAGGTCTAACATAGTCTCACACATATGGTGCGAGATTTGCTGATTCCTGACTGGGAACTCAGCACTCAGCTGCAGCTGTCATCAGAGACCTTGATTTTTCCCCACAGAATTCTCTCCATGTGGCTGTCTGGGCTTCCTCAAAACATAGTGACTGAATTCACTGAAGGAGCATTATAAGCAGTAAAAATAGAAGATGTATAACTTTTAAGGCCCAGCTTCAGAAGTCACAAAGCATAACATTTGCCATTGATCAAAATAGGTACTAAGACTAGTGCAAATTCACTGGCAGAGGAACTAGGCAAAGCCCTCATGACTAATCACCTCTTAAAACTCCCACTCCCAATACCATTACTGTGGCAATTAAATTTTAACATCAGTTTTGGTGAGGACATTCAAACCATAGCAGTCATATTCCAAAAGAGCATGTCAAATGGTTATGTGTTACGATATATATACCCATTTATATATATAAATTAGAACGCTGTGCAGAAGTCTTCTAACTTTATGGATTCCATTTGTCCATTTTTGCTTTGCTTGCCTGTGCTTGTAGGGTATTACACAAGAAACATATATATGTGTGTGTGTGTTTGTGTGTGTGTGTATCTATATATATATAAACCTATATGTATATACAGGTTTTCATCTATAGCTCCTGGCTCCTAACCCCCATAGCCCTTGTTACAGTCATTTTTTAATAATGTTGGGTGTGTTAGACCTCAGGGACAGGCCTATGACCTTCTCCTGCCCACCATTCACCTGCCCCAAGGCAGGACTCTACTCTTGCCCTGCCTTTCTGATCGTGAGTCTTAAGGCCCTCCTCAGAAGGTCCTGCCCTATACCCTGGGGGAAGGAATGCTGATGTCATGAAGTTCCATAAAAACCCAAGAAAACTGGGTTCAGAGAGCTTCAGGACAGCTGATCATGTGGGGGTTCCTGGAGAGTAGTGGGCCCAGGGAGGGCATGGAGCTCTATGTCCCTTCCCCATTCCTCACCCTACACATCTCTTCATCTGTATCCCTTGTAGTATCCTTTATAATAAACCAGCAAATGTAAGTATGTGTTTCCCTGAGTTCTGTGAGCCATCCTAGCAAATTAATCGAACCCAAAGAGGGGGTCATGGGAACCCCAACTTGAAGCCAGTGGGTCTATTGGGGGAACTGGCCTCCGATATTTCAACATAGGTTCTTTTCTATTTTCCCTATGTGTCAGCTGCTCTGAGAAATAAAGGGAAAGAGTACAAAAGAGAGAAATTTTAAAGCTGGTTGTCTGGGGGAACATCACATGTCGGCAGGTTCTGTAATTCCCCTGAGCCGTAAAACCAGCAAGTTTTTATTAGCAATTTTCAAAAGGGAGGAAGTGTATGAATAGGGTGTGGGTCAAGAGATCACACACTTCAAGGGTAACAAAATATCACAATGCAAATGGGCAGGGCAAGGTCACAAGGCCAGGGCGAAACTAGTATTACTAATGAGGTTCCCAGTCCCGCTGTGCAGGCATTGTTACTGATAAACATCAGGAAGAAGGGTTTGAGAGCAGACAACTGGTCTGACTAAAATTTACTAGGCAGGAATTTCCTAATCCTAATAAGTCTGGGGGTGCTGCAGCAGACTAGGGTGTGTTTCATCCCTGTCTACAACTGTATAAGGTAGGCACTCCCAGAGCGGCCATTTTAGAGGCCTCCCTGGGAATTCATTCTTTTCCCAGGGCTGTTACTTATTAATATTCCTTACTGGGGAAAGAATTCAGCGATATTTTTCTTACCCGTTTTTGGCAATAAGAGAAATATGGCTCTGTCCTGCCTGGCTCCCAGGCAGTCAGACCTAATGGTTATCTCCCTTGTTCCCTGAACATCACTGTTATCCTGTTCTTTTTTCAAGGTGCCCAGATTTCATATTGTTCAAACACACATGCTTTACTAACAATTTGTGCAGTTAATGCAATCATCATAGGGTCCTGAGGCGACACACATCCTCAGTTTATGAAGATGATGGGATTAAGAGATTAAAGACAGGCATAGGAAATTATAAGAGTATTGATTGGGGAAGTGATAAATGTCAATGAAATCTTCACAATTTATATTCTTCTGTCACGGCTTCAGAAGTTCCTCCGTTTGGGGTCCCTGGCTTCCCGCAACAGGTCAGAAGTTCCAGAAGCTCAGACTTGAGATTGGTGTCTGAAGGGAGCAGGTGCAGTCTTGTGAACTGAGACCCTGGCCTGTGGAACCTGACACTCTCTCCAGGTAAACAGTGTCAGAATTGAATTGGAGGACATCTAGCTAGTGTCTGCTGCTTGGTGTTGGGAGGAGAAACCCACACACATATTTGATCATGGCAGTCTTCTGTATTGATTGTTGTGGTTGGTGTGAGAGTGGAGGGAAGATGCGGCTTGAGAGTTTTTCCCAATATAATGGGTGCTATTGTAACGCTCTTTGGAAACACAGTCCACTTATGCTATCTAATGCTCTTCCTAGTTTACTAAAAACTTTTTATTTTGAAAAATCTCAAAATATATAATACTAGAGAAAACAGTATAATGTACATCATGTATGTGGTCTGTGTTTTCTTAGGTTCTTTATCTATTTAGCATACATTTATCACAGGACAAACTTTTTTTTTTAAATTTTTTATTTGAGATGGAGTCTTGCTTTGTTGCCCAGGCTGGAGTGCACTGGTGTGATCTTGGCTCATTGCAACCTCCACCTCCCAGGTTCAAGCGATTTTCCTGCCTCAGCCTCCCAAATAGCTGAGACTACAGGCATGTACCACCACACCCAGCTAATTTTTGTACTTTTATTAGAGACAGGGTTTCATCATATTGGTCAGGCTGATCTCAAACTCCTGACCTCAAGTGATCCACCTGCTTCAGCCTCCCAAACTACTGGGATTACAGGCATGAGCCACTGTGCCCAGCACAGACCAACTTTCTTATCTATATTTTCTTTCCTGTGTTCTCGATGCTCTGGCATTTGGGGGCCTTACATACCTGGGGAGAGACTGCCCTTCCCAAGACCTGTTAATTCTTTATTTTTTTCTTTTTTTTGAGATGGAGTTTCACTCTTGTTGCCCAGGCTGGAGTGCAATGGCATGATCTCGGCTCACTGCAACCTCCGCCACCTGAGTTCAAGCAATTCTCCTGACTCAGCCTCCTAAGTAGCTGGGATTACAGGCATGCGCCACCACACTCTGCTAATTTTGTATTTTTAGTAGAGATGGGGTTTCTCCACGTTGGTCAGGCTGGTCACAAACTCCTGACCTCAGGTGATCTGCCTGCCTTGGCCTCCCAAAGTGCTGGGATTACAGGCATGAGCCACCACTCCCAGCCGAGACCTGTTAATACTTAAAGGTCATAAACAACTTACTTGGGAGCATGACTCTTATATGCAAACCAACCATCTCTTTATTTCTCATGCATTAAGCCAATATTTCCCCTGCTCAAAATCATCCCAAGGCCAGGTACCAGTCAACTAGAGACCATCTCTATAGCTCGGAGCCCACCAGAATTATTCAAACTGGCCAGTCTTAAGCTGTTTACTCTGCTATACTTTGCCTTTTCCATGGAAACCCCAGATAAAGGCTCTGGGCTAGATTTTTCTCTTGCTCCTGTCTTCTGCCTCCTGACCACACTGATGCTTCCCCTATGGCCCTGTGTAGCATAACATGCCCCCTCCTTTCAGAAAATTAAGTAATAAAACTCTTTCCATGGCTTTAGCCTTTTTGTGCCAGCACTTAGTCACCTCCATAAATTAAAATCCCTTGGGTACAAATGAGACAGTATATATTACACAGTTTCAACAATCCAGCAGTTAGCAACTCATAGCCAATTTTGTTTCATTTAAATACCCACATTCTTTCCTACCCCTCCCCTAAAATATTTAGAAGTTAATTCTGAGTCTCATATAATTTTATCTGCAAATATTTCAGTGTGTGTGTGTGTTTGTATATGAATGTATGTATCTATGCATATTTTTCTTCAAATATTATCTCAATATCATTATCTCAGCAAATAATTTTTAAACATCAGAAATATTCTTACAAATATTTTCAATTGTCTCATAAATGTAATTTTTAAAAATTGTTTTTTAAAATTAGGTCCAGGCTGGGCATGATGGTTCATGCCTATAATCCCAGCACTTTGAAAGGCCAAGGTGAGGCAGGAGGATTGCGTGAGCCCAGAAATTAAAGGCTACAAAACCACCTTTGCAAAATTATGACTGAGACAGTGAAAGAGATCTAACTTAATTGACTCCATTTTGCTTCTAACCTCCAGGCTGTCCTTGTTCATTCCTGGGTGTAGGCCGAACTAACTTTGGGAAAAATTTAGTTTATAGTGTAAAACAAAGACATTCCTTTCACAAAGCAGACCTCCTACTTGCCTGGGGATTAGATTGCCTTTGTAGGACTAACATTAGCCACAAGATTAGAAATTATGGTTTAGGAGTTATGCAGCTGGAAGCTACAAGATCCTGACCCTCCTTAAACTGCTCCTAAGATCAGTGCTTGAGATCTTTTGCAGATCCTGTACTTGATGGATCAGCTGGCACCACCCCGATCAATCAACTTGCTCATCTGACCTTGTGGCCCCCCCACCCAGGAACTGACTCAGCACAAGAAGACAGTTTTGACTCACTATGATTTCATCTCTGACCAATCAGCACTCCAAGCTCACTGGCTTCTCCCCCACCCACCAAGTTGTCCTTAAAAACTCTGTGCCCCAAATGCTTGGGGAGACTGATTTGAGTAATAATAAAACTGATCTCCCACACAGCCAGCAATACATGAATTACTCTTTCTCTGTTGCAATTCCCCTGTCTTGAGAAATTGGCTCTGTCTGGGTAGTGGGCAAGGTGAACCCATTCGGTGATTAGAGCTACAGTAAGCTGTGATTATACTACTGCACTCCAGCTTGGGTGATGGAACAAGACGGAAGGGAAGGGAAGGGAAAAGGGAAGGGAAGGGAAG
>NW_012101683.1:250588-277630 GCF_000951045.1 Mandrillus leucophaeus | reverse complement strand
GGAAGGGAAGGGAAGGGAAAAGGGAAGGGAAGGGAAGGGAGAAAGGGAAAGAAAGAAAGAAAGAGAGAGAGAGAGAGAAAGAGAGAAAGAGAGAAAGAGAGAAAGAGAGAAAGAATAAGGATTCAAATGAAGTCTACATATTACAACTAGTTGATGTGTCTTTTTATTCTCTTTTTAAAATACAGGTTTCTTTTTAAGTTCTTTTTATTGAACATTTCTCTTCTTCTCTCTCTCTCTCTAGAGAGTCCCTAGTAGTCTTTGATAACTTCATTGCTTTCTGCTTGACAAGATGTTGCAGGCTCATCAATACATTTCCTGTTTCAGATCTGGAATTACCCATCTATCCAAAGAGTGCTAGTTTCTTTTTTTTGGAAAATGGTGCTAAGACACCATGTTCTGTGTTTTAAGGATGCTTATTGACACTAGGTTTGTTGCTTCTGAAATTTTGTAGTAGACACAATTAGAAAACTAGAAAAAAGTTAAATACATTTTTAAAAAATAGATGAGTTCATACTGATGTTTTTAATTCAAATTTTGGGCTAGAGAGATTTTCCTTAACCTCCTATAACTTAATGTATATCTTTTTCTATGCAAAAAATCTCTTATGCCAACATAATTACTCATTTGCTTTTGTACACTACAAAATAATAATATAAATTTAGCTACACATAATATGATTAATAAAATATGTCAGACCTTTCGTTGCAGATCCTTTGTCCTTGTTCTTAGGTCATGTAATTTGAAAGATATAAAGTCAAATTACTGTATTTTAAATCACTTGACATAGTTCCTCCGTGTATGTTTATGTTAGTAAACTAGGTATGTTACACTCATTTGTTTCTTGACTTTTTTTCTTTTTTTGAAACAGGATCTCACTGTGTCACCCAGGCTGGGATGCAATGGCACAACCATGGTTCACTGCAACCTTGACCTCCTGGGCTCAAGGGATCCTCCTGCCTCAGCCTCCCAAGTAGCTGGGACCACAGGCAGGCATCACCATGCCTAGCCAATTTCTCTAATTTTTTGTAGAGATGGGGTCTTATCATGTTACTCAGGCTGGTCTGGAACTCCTGGGCTCAAGTGATCCTCCCACCCTGTCCTCCCGAAGTGCTGGGATTATAGGTGTGAACCACAGCACCTACCCCACTTGTTTCTTCAACTTTATTTTTTATTTTTAAAACTTGATTTTCCCTCTCAACTTTATTTTTGTCTTATAATTACATAAAATATTTACATACTTCCAAAATCAACTGTATATAGTAAGGAATTTTCAAAGACATTCATATTCTATTTCCATCCTCTCCACTCTATTCTCTTTTGCTGTTGTTGGTAACCATTTGTATGGTTTATGATTCCCTTCTTTCATTTTCCGTTTTTTAAAAAATAGACTTTTTTTTTTTTTAGAAAGACTGTTCTTTTTTAGAGAATTTTTAGGTTTATAGTAAAAATGAGCAGTAGGCACAGTGATTTCCCATATCCTCCCTGTCCCACATTTACATAGCCTCCCTCACTATCAAAATCCTGCACCAGAATGGTACATTTGTTTTAATCAATAAAACTACTTTGACCCATTTTCACCCAAAGTCCATAGTTTACATTATGGTGTGCTCTTGGTACATTCTATGGGTTTTTGACATAGAATGACCTGCACTCATCATTTTACTTAGGACAGGAATGTCATACAGACTAGTTTCAATGCCCTAAAAATTATCTGGGCTCTACCTATTTATCCCTCTGCATCTGCCAACTCCTGGTAACCACTGACCTGTTTATTTTCTTTACAGTGTTGCTTTTTCCAGAGTTTTATATAGTTGAAATCATACAGTATGTAGCCTTTTCAGACTGGCTTCTTTCACTTCGTAAATTGCACTTAAGTTTCTTCCATGTCTTTTCATGGCTTGATAGTGCATTGCTTTTTAATGCTCAATATTATTCTGTTGTCTGAATGTACCAATGTTTATTTAACCATTCACCACTGAAGGACATCTTGATTGCTTCCAAGTTTCAGCAATTATTAACAAAGCTGTTATAAACATTTGTGTGAAAGTTTTTGTATGGACAGGACTTTCCAATTCATTTGGATAAACTCTAAGGAGTGATTGCTGAAGAGTATGGTAAGATTTTGTTCAGTTTTGTAAGAAACTGCTAAACTGTTTTCCAAAGTGGCTATACCATTTCATATTCTCAGCAGCAATGAATGAGAATTCTTGTTGCTCTACGTTCTCACCGGAATTTGTTGTTTCTTCCTCACTTTCATAAATGTCAGCATATCATAAACACTCCTTTTAAAACTTGATTACATCCTAGAGATCATAATATCTAGAGATATTACTCATTCCTTTTTATAGCTGCAGAGTACTCCATTGTGTTGATGTAGGATGATTTCATTTAACCCATCCCTGTTGATAAACATTTGGGTTATTTCTAGTCTTTGCTATTACACATAGTACTTCAGTGAATTCCTTGGGAACCTAACTTTGTGAATTTTTGCCAGTGTATCTTTGTGGTAGATTCCTTGAAATGGGATTGCTAATTATGCATAATTTTGCTATGTATTTGTACTCTATAGGAGTGGTAACATTTTGTATTTCCATAAACAGCATATTAGGGTTCCTGTTTCATCACAGCTTTGTCAACAGAGTATGTTATCAGATTTTTGGATTTTCTCCAATCTGATAAGAAATAAATAATAACTCAGTGAAGTTTTAAATTGCACTTCTATTGGTATGACTTGGGGTAAAATATTTTCTTACATTTAAGAGCCATATATATTTATTTTCCCTATAAGCTCTGTTCTTATTTCTAGCTCATTTTTGTCATTTTTTTAGTTTTAAAAGTTTATATATATATTTGAGATAGCAACCCTTTATCTGTGATGTATGTTGCAAATTTTTATCCCAGTTAGTCATTTGCCTTTATTTTTACATGTTTTAATTGTCACATTTAAAATTATTATCTAATCAAATTTATTATTTTAATTGCTTCTAGAGTCATAGTTTTCTCCACTTTCAGGCTATAGAAAACTTCAATTGTGTTTCCTTTTAGCACTTATTTAACCATAATAGTTTCATGGGGCATAAGCAGAAACTTTTAAAATAAAATACAATACAATAATATAGAATAGAAAATAATAGCATGCATTGCACATAACAAAGTAAGTATTAAAAGAGCTTGAAAGTTTTCATTCCCATATAACAATAAGAAAAAGGAACTGAACAAACTGAAAATCAATTCTTCTTAGATTCATCAGAGAATTGATGTGAAAAGATAAATTGCTTCCCCCCAAAACTAAAGGGACAGACAGGTGGATATAGAGAATCACAGTTTACCAGGAGCAGAAACTCAACAGGAGAAGCTGGAAGCTGGAGCCATTATTGGTAGGTATATTTTAAACTGTAATTGATGAATTGCTGGCTGTTCAGTGTAGACTAGTTTGAGTTAAAAATTTCAAGCATCCAACGTTAAGTGGACTTCCACACATTTGTGAGTTTTACCTCCAGGAGCCCTACCATGTTCTCATTGTAAAGATGGAAGAAAAATCCCCTCATGCAGGAAGAAGGAAGAGTAATTGTTTTAAAAATACATCCAGAGTTCTCTGTTCCTCTTAAGAAAACCTACCCTCAAGGGAAACTGTTTACCAGATCCTAACTGGCTGAGGTTTTTCTAAACCATAACCTGCATGGAGGAAGGAAACACCCAACTCAAGCTCACTATAAGACAGACTTAATCATAGGACTCAAATGCTTTCCCTCCTTGGGGATTACAGCTCAAAGAGCTGTAAGTCTCAGGCCCTACTGAAGGAGTCTCTATGAAAACTCACAGACAACAGCGGAGGCAAAAGCAAAGACACTAAAGGAAATGTCAGCCTCTGACTCCACAACTACAATAAACAGTAAACACAGCCTAATTCCTAGTCAGATAAATATTAATATAAAGTGAGTATGGTTTTATAATAATTTTAAATGCTTAGTATGTATTAATATAGACATAGTTATGAATGTGTTATTGGATTGTGACTTAAAGTGTATTTCTTACTGTGGATCACAGTAAAAAATGTGGAAAGCTGTTGGCCTAGAGAATCTCTTGGCTGTGCTCTCTCGAGAACCAAAGGCTACTAGTACCTACAAACGTATTACCCATTCAAGCAAATAAAGAATGTATTCTGTGTCAGTGAAGACATGGACAATGTATGTTCATGAAACTTATTTTATTATTTTCATTCATACAGTGGGATCTCATAATCTGGTACTTGTCAACCAGAACTTACTCAAACTCCTCAAATCAAGGCAAGTCCTTAGTGTCCCAGCAATGCTTCTTTTTTGCTGACTGTGATATCCACTGAGTTAGTAAAAGACACCAAAGATACTAGAGGCCCTGTGACCCCAACTGACAGGCTTGTCCTCATTCTCCTTGTGCTAGCCATAGTCTCTGTAACACCACCGTCTCTGAAGCATGCAGAAGTTTTCGGGTGTAAATATGTCACATAACTTATATATCCTTTAGCACTAAGCCACTCAGCAATTTAGTCTCCTTAAGGCACTAATGTTGTTACTCTCTTGTACTGCTTACATATGTCTATACCTTTGTTCTGGCTCTTAGATCTCACTCATCTGTAAGATCAAATTCCTCTTAAGTCAAACTCCCCTATGAGATTGTAAAGATTTCTATCTAGCTCTCCTTCTATTTATCTGTCTCCAAGTGTCCAAAGATTTTATTTCCAGAACCATTCTTTTTAACACAAGAATTATTTACTACCATAAGTGTATTAGTTAATTATTTCACAAGCATGAATCTTGACAGACTTGTTACATTACGAGCTCCTGGAGTAGATGGTCCTTTTTAAAATACTCTTCAGTAGTAAACAGATTAGCATACAGTTAGTACTCAATACATACTTATTCAGTAAGTGGATTCACTGACATTTCAATACATTAATTCTTTAACAAGGACAGTTGTGGACATATATATGTTAATCTCTTTTCATTTCTATTATTTTTATGAATATGATGAATTATTTACAAGTTCCCAAAACTAGCAATTCATGAGATGGGACCAGTACTTATAACTATGTCTTTCTAGAATTTTAAAATAACTGATGATGCTAGCACTCACAATCGCAAAAACATTTAGAAAGATGAATGATGAGGTTAGTCAGCCCTGTCATCAGATGACAGACCTTCCTATGTAAGACTATTTAGACACTTCCTTCTGCATGTGGAGTTTCTAATTAACTCTGGAACTCATAATCCCCTGGGGTTTTGCCACAACATCCATCAATTCAGTTCTTCTCTCAGTGATGCATGGATACCATTCAAAATATATTTATAATTCCTTTGTCATTTTTCCACCTAAAAAGTAATCTTTACTACAGGATGAAGAAAAGTCAAAGAACAAACAATATATAATTGAGTTCCATGCCAAGTGCAATTTCTTAAGACTTAAGTTGTATACATTAAGCAGTCAATCTCAACCATTCAACTTTGGCAATTCCTTTTTTAAATCTGCGAGGCTCTTCCTTAAGTATCAACATCTTTGGAATCAATTATCCATCTTCTAATATATTCTCGTATTTCTTTTAGATTTGGAGTCCATAGATACTTCCTAGTTAGTTTGGCTTTTTATTTTTTGTTTTATTTTCCTTAGAGAAAGGAAAGTACCTGAACAGCCTATCAAAATCTTCCGTATCCCACTAAGTCTAGGGTCACTCCTTTTGGTTTTAGGTTGAAACTGCTGCCTAAGTAGCCAAATAACCAAGCAGCTGAACTAGTAGCTCCATAAATTCTACCTATAAGTAATTCTGATTAAGAATTTATTTAGTTATGTACATTCAGACCCTTAATTGGTTTCTTACATAAACCAGGCATTTTTATAAACATTATAATTCTTCCTTTTTTATTTTCCATAACAAATTCATTTAGAACTTGGGTTAGCCAGCTTTTTCTGTAGTAATAAACAACCCTAATATCTCTGTGACTTATAACAACAAACATATTACTTGCTCAAGTTTGAGAGAGTGGTGCTCTGCCCAGTCTAGCTGAGCTTGGTTGAGTGAGACCTTGGCTTCATGACAAGTATCTTTTTACTCCATAGCCCAGGCTGAAGGAGTAAGCCACTGTCTTGGACAAGCTGTTCTCATTCTGCAGGGCAAAATCAAGAGAGTTAGTACTATGCTGAGTGAAATATGCAAGCACATTTAAAATTTCTACTCAGATATTCTAGTGGCCAAAGAAAGTAATATGACCTAGACCAAAGTCAGTGGGGCAGGAAAACAGATTTTGCTCACAATGAAGGATGGCAAAGGTACAGAGGGAACGAGTATTTGTGAAGTAGTGAAATCGACCACAGCCTTCTTCTTCTTAACAAATGTTCACTTCCTTCCTGTAGGCAAAATGTAATCACTTTATCCCAAAGATCCAAAGTCACATCCAATCAGAGGATCTAACTTGAAATCCAGGATCTTGATAATACCTCATGCCCAAATGTAGCTATGCAATGGTGAAAATTCCTATTCCAAAGTCATATAAACTACGATTATAAACTACGAGACTTACGATTTGAACTACATATATGCAACATAAAATGAGAAAATCCGTACTAAAGTCTCATTTAGACACAGGAAGGATGGGATAACCCAGCAATCACTGGGTCCACAGCAATTCTGGAGTCCCATTGAGCAATTTTTAGTAGGTCCACTAACCTGGGAGTAGGAAACTGCTTCATCAATCCTTAGTTTTGTTTTCTGGAGGTAGCTTCTGAGTCCATGATTTTTCGTGGCTCTTGGCATCACCTTCTGGGAGAGCCTTCCTTTCCAATATCCTCTTCAGGAGAAAATGCACTTCTTAGAAGATGAGTAGCTATTCAGGCTGCTCATAGAAAGTCGAGGGCTTGAGGGCAGTTTTACTGCTCAATCATAAGCTGTTTCACTCAAACTGGTAGCACTTTGGGTACTGCAAATCTTTGAAAAACATTGTTGGTTTCTTTAATATCTTTGCTTCTTGTTAACACCTCCTGCCAATAGCCAGATCCATGATTAGAAGACATTCCTCTAGGTTAAATTATAGGAATTTCGACTCTATTGGCTTCCATTGGGCCAAATCTATATTCTCTTTACCCTGAGCCATATTGTGCAAGTGAAATGATTTACAGGGGACCACTTTAAAAGAATCAGAGGTCTTAACAAATGGTGTGGTGATCACAGTCTTTATTTGTTGCTTGTCCCCAAGATTGGGTCTTTATTATTATTGATGTTATTATTATTAGTTGGGTATACTTTCCTTAATAAGATGAAAAGGTTAATTTTATATTGTGAGGGATGCTAAAAATGTTTTCATAGGCACTTTACAATGAACTTTGCATAATTGCTCATTTTCTTTTAAAAATTTCATGTATTTATTTTTTCCATCACCTCTTTGAATTCTATGCTCTCATTTTCTGATCCTTATAATGGGCATCTAAAAGCTAAGGGATAACAAAAGTTTCCACTTCTCCCAATATTTCCTTTAAATGCTATTTGAAATTATCCCTAAAATTGTTCACATATTACTCTGGTACTTTCATATTCAGAATTTGTTTAAGTTGCTAAATTTCTGATGTGCTTCAAATTCAGTAAAAATCATTAAAATTTTCTCGTGTAAGACAATGTACACATAATTAGAAAACAACTAGCCATGGTTTGTCTTGGTCTTTACACTGAAATTTTGTCATAATTTGAAAATAGTTCTCTGATTAGAGATGAGAAACACTTGTATCTTTCAATTCTGTCTCTGGATTTTAGATTCTCCTTTTCCCTTCCATTCTCATTTGCAAACAGGCCAATTCTTTTTCTGAGTTCCTCTTTCTTATAGAGCGTAAAAAGCAATTTTGGACTACCAACATTCTGTCTTGAAATTTCTTTGCCTTTCAAGTTATCTCAGGTGACAGTTTTACTAAAATTTTCACCATTGCGTAGTACAGGTATAGGTTGTCATTTTTCTGGCCTCATGAAACATCTGGGCTTCTATAACGGCCATGGTGCAAATATCATAGATTTTAGTTTTGTTGATTTTTTTGAGTTGTCGTTGTTACACTAGTACCTTATTTCTATGTACTAATTTATTTATTAGTCAATTTATGTTGTGGCAACAAACCATCTCCAAATGTCAGCAACTTACAGCACCAAATAGTTTGTTGTTCATGTTACTGGACTCTGTTGGGCTCTTTTTGGCTCAGCTTGCATTATGTGTCTTCACTGTCTGAACTGAGTCTGAGGAGTAACCACTAACGGAAACATGTTTTTCTGACTGTGGGAAGCAGGAAGAACAGGAGGAATGTCAGACCATGCAAGTGCATCTCAATCTTCTGCCCAGGCATGCTGCAGGTCAGATCTGCTCACTTTCCATTGGTTAAACCAAACCATAGGGCCACACCCGAAGTTAATGGGTGAGGGAAACATATACTGAACTTTGGGCAAAAAGATGAATACCTACTAACAAAAATAAAATACACCATAACAAATACTTATTGAAAAGCAACTGTGTCCCTTCCAGCTCTAAATACACTCTGTAAATGTAACAGTGTCTCTGATCTCAGAAAACTCAGTCCAGTGAGTTTTCAGCTAAGTAGAGAGGCAACTACAATGCAATGTGAGGCATGTACAGGAATCTATGCCATCTAATTCAGAATTGAGGCATCAGAGAGGGCTTCCTGGAGGAAGAAGTAACTGAACTGAACCTTGGATAGTGAATAGGAGTTGAGAAGCCATGGGCAGGAAGAGGGTTCCCAGCAGCTCAGCATGAGTGAAGCCTGAGGTCAACAGGAATCATGAAAGAACCAAAAATATTTTGGTATGGTTGCAGTGCAGAGCCCAACCCTGTTAAGTACACAAAGCAATATTTGAGTATTTCATATTTGAAAGATAAATGTTGGTTTTAAAACTGCTAAGTCAGAAGTTTCATAAATAGTCTCATGGTAGTATACTACTATACACTGAAAACTGAAAAAGAAAAAGAAAAACTGCCTTTCAGAGTTGGAATGCCCCAGAAAGCATGGGCATTTACACTTTCAAAGAGTCGGGGTGAAAAACAGAAGTAGTTTCATTAAACTGCCTCATGGCCTGGCACTTTTCTTCAGCATGCTTTGTGGGTGAGATCTTCAGTGTTGAAAATAGAGTTGAATGCTGTTAATGTAACGTAATTACATTAGCAGCAGAAAAATGTCCTTCAGGTTTGTAACTAATATATCATATCAGAAAATATAGTACTTTTCACCAATTAACTACATAAACTAAATTTTGGAAAAAATAGAAATTGAAATGCAATTTTACTCTAACCTATTTTAAGGGTGCGGTCTTATGTTTGGTCTAAGCAAAGTGAAGAAACTTTAAGAACGTCGCTAGTTTGTCCACAATGTAGGCAGCACAGTGTACTGCCCTGTGGAAGAGTCCAGCACATATCGACATGGTTAAGGCCCTATTGTCCCCTTGAAACGAACAGCTAAGGAATGTTAACGTGCTGATAAAACACATAAAAAATAGCGCTCTGGCTCAGTTTGTACTCATTGTATGTGTATTTTTAAAGGATTTTTAAAAATCCTTTTAAGTGTCAATCATAAACTGCTCTCAAAACAGGATCTGGTAAATACGGCTTTGCTAAGTAGTCCAGGATACAGAATTTGTAAATATTCACCTTTAAGATAAACTTCTCATTTGCCCGAAGTGTCTGTGCAGTTCCCTTGCCTAGCTCTCTAAGGACCAGTCATAAGAAGAGAAGTTATAGTCGGTAAAAACAAAAATCCAGAAAGAATCATCTGAAGAGATCAAATGTTGATGTAACATTAATATGCTACATGTGATCTTTATTTCTCCAGAAACACTGGACACATGGGGATACATTTGCACCTCATCTCCACCATTGCATGCCACAGTGTTGTTGAAATCTGCATCTTGTCCTAAGCAAAAGCATAGAAAAGGCAAAGTGTGCCTTTGGTGCCTTCTATTCATTCAGAATCCCATTGCTCTTGCTACAGAAATAAACTGATAAACAAATAAAAACCTCTTTTTCTCTACCCTCATATTAACAACTACCATTTATTGGTTGTTTAACCAGGCCATGGACACTGTGCTAGTCAATGTATACATCATAACTGTAGGAAGTAAGCATATTTCTTTTATCTTACAAATGAGAAAACAGGCTAGGCATGGTGGCTCATGCCTTTAATCCCAGCACTTTGGGAGGCTGAAGTGAGAGGATTGCTTAAGCTCACGAGTTGGAGACCAGCCTGGACAATACAGTGAGACCCCATCTCTATGAAAATAAAATAAAAAAAAAAACAAGGAAACTGAGACAACTCAAACAATATTTTTTCAAGACCATAAAGCTAGTAAAATGGTAGAAGCAAGATTTAAACCAGATCTTTTTGACTTTAAGAAAATCCGTAGTCTGACCATTCCACAATACAAAATTATGTTTTGCATAATTTAAATCTTTAACTAAAATGAAAAGACTGAAGAAAATCATGAGTTATATTAGTAGCAGACATTTGAATGCAGGTTTTAATTTTCCTGTTTAAGCACACAGGATGTTGGTAATCAGGGCTAGTACATTAATCCAATTTATATAAATTTAAAGCCTCTGATACCAATGTAAACCTTTCACTTGTCCTCATTCATAATTTATTTGCCAGGCAACTTCTATTTTCCTTTGTTTTCTTGCTACATCTAAAGAAAACTCTTTTCCATATGCTTCCTTATTCCCATTTCCTTGCAGAGTTAATTTCTCTCTCTTTTGTATTCCCAAAGCACATATTATCTCTCTCTCTATAACAGCTCTTACACAGTACATTGTATTTTTTACATGTTAATTATTTTCATCTTAACAATCCTAAGGTCGACTTACAGATTTTTAATGAGAGCATCTAACAGTATCTGGTACTGATTAATTGCTGAAAAAATAAGTATATAATTTCTGTCATTATTTCATGTTTGAAAAATGGTTGCCAAAGAGTCAGTGTTATCTAAAATGTGCATCTGCAAAAGTTAAATTTTTATCTATGTAAAAGCAATTTTTCTAATTCATTTTTACTTTTTCGAGATGGAGTTTCGCTCTTTCGCCCACGCTAGAGTGAAATGGCATGATCTCGGCTCAGTGCAACCTCCGCCCCCCAGGTTCAAGCGATTCTCCTGCCTCATCCTCCAGAGTAGCTGGGATTATAGGCACTCACCACCAAGCCCAGCTAATTTTTGTATTTAGTAGAGACAGGGTTTTGCCATGTTGGCCAGGCTGGTCTCGAACACCTGACCTCAGGTTGTTCACCAGCCTCAGCCTCCCAAAGTGTTAGGATTACAGGTGTGAGCCATGGTGCCTGGCCCATTTCTTTTCCTCTCTTTTACTTTTTACTTGCTCATTCCGTCCTGCTTTCTCTTATATTCACGCTCTCTCAGTTTTGCTTTTTGCTTTTTTAAAACAAATTATTATTTTAATTTAATTATTTTACACACTGAGTATTACTCTTTTCACACAGGTTGGAGTGCAGTGGCATCATTATTGCTCACTGCAGCCTCAAACTCCTGGGCTCAAGTGATCCTCCTGCCTCAGGTTCTCCAGTCACTGGGATTACAGACACAAGCCACTGTACCTGATGCCTTATTGCTTTTTGCTCTCTCTCTCTCTGTCTCTCTCACTGACTCTACCTCTCTCTCATCCATGGTCTGTCTCTGTTCAGCTTCATTCTGCAAACAGGCTTTTTACTATGGCTGGGAAGATGGTCACTGGTCCCAGGTTCAATTTTTCCAAGCTTAGCAACCTAACAGAAAGAGAATTTGTTTCTTCTAGCACTAAGGATGTCATTACCCTGCTTTGGTACACCTTATCTTACTTTTTGCTGATAATATTCTAACATGAGGGTAGGTCAGGAGACTCGACCTCAGATATCTGTAACTTAATCTATTACTATCTTTGGTGTATTAATTAGGTTTGCACTGTGATTATGCTGTGTAAGAAGCAACCCCCCAAAGCTCAGCCCAATTCTCAGAAGATTCTCCCTGGTTGTTCCAAAATTGTTGCCAACAGATCTCAAGGCTACTTGCTTCTCATTAACATACGTTTGGCTCACTCCCTCAACCTTTGATTTACAATCTCAGGCTTCACTCTTATTGCATTAAATTAGGTCATGCTGTTCTCTGAAACAATTACAAATCAGACTAATGCTAATTAGCTGAGGCCTGAGCCACATTTGCCATTCATAGATATGAGGTAGTATTTTCTGAAGTGCATAAACCACTTGGAGGGGTAACATCTTTCACTTTCATTTGAAAGACAACAGGGTGTGAGAGCCAAAAGAAGGTGATAAAAGGCTACTAGAATCCGCAAATCAGCACAGAATATCATGTTTACATTTCAGATTACTTATTTCACTTCAAGTTTGTGGTTTAGCTAACTTGGGTCTTAGGAAGAAGGACCATGCAATGACTGTCATCTGAACTCTCTGTTAGTAGATACCACTTCAAAGACTGAACTGAGAAAACGTGCAAAGGAAGACGGAAAGGTGAAGAAGACACACTTAGTAAGGGGTGATATTTTCCTTCCACCACCTGAGCTAGTGATAAAGAGCAGCTACTTGAGTTTAAACTTTTTCCTTCCCTGGAATGAATGTAAGAAATATTTGTGATACCGCGGTCATTGTTCCAACTCTAGGGGGAAAAATATTAAAATGTTAGTCATAATAGTAGAGAAAAAGTTACCCAGAAAAATTTTTTCTTGGCTAAGAAAATGAAATATATACATAAAAAATGGAAAGGGACAAATATTAAATAATGCAGGAATTCTTTTTAAAAATCTAGTACATCTCAAATTTCTGATGTGACAAACAAGGATAAGGTTAAGAAACAATTTTAGCAATGGTGAGGACAAGATTATTGCCACTTCTGGGTTATACCCATGGAGTATCTTGGACCCAATGTTTATTCAATGGGCTGCTATGACTTATCAATGAAGGATTTTCTATACATAATTGACTGTAATTATAAAGCTTCTACCTTAAGTTTTTTCTATATTTGTCTGCAAGGTGGTTTTGAGCTATTCTGAAGATTTAGGGTGTTCTTCATAACTCTACTTGCAGCTATTCACCTGGAGAAGGCTCACAACTGTCTGTGTGTTTATATTTTTGGGGTGAAATGAAATAACACATGAAATATGGTTGAAATAGTCCTGGGTGCATGGAAAGTGCGCGACCAGTTATCTTTCTTATTGCTGCCTGTTTTTGTTTTTGTTTTTGTTTTGCTCCATATAATTTGAATCACTGTTCTGTAAGGTCAAATTCTGTGTGCTAGTTGCTGCTTCAAGGACTGGGTGGCAGGAAAGTCCAGCAACACCTTTGTCTGATCTTACAGGATGAATGAAGGAGGTTTCTAACATCTGGTTTCTAACATCTCTGCTCTGACAGTGCTCAGAGCCACCGGAGCCTCACATACAGTCAAAGTCATTGGTAGCTTCTGGAGAAAGAGCACTTGAACATCTTCAAAATGCCAGCGTTTTTCCAGGGAATAATATCCATGTGTCTCAAAGTGAAAATTAAATCCAAACTTCCTTCATCATCAAACACTTGCTGTTCCTCTTTTAAAACTTGGTGAATCTGGTGCTCATGAAAACATGGGTTAGTGAGGATCAGTGCAAAAGGCCAAGTAGCACATGTCTTCTTTCTACTCTTTGACGCTTCATTTTCATGGCTCTAATAATTCCCCAATAGAATAAAAGCAAACAGTGAAACAAAAAAGATACAGAAATGATGCTGACAAAGTACAGAGTCATCCCACAGTTAATGACACAAGACTTGCTAGTTTAATGCAATACAACTTGTACTGATAATTAAACACTGATAATTAAATGACAATTTAAAGGTTTGGAATTACTGCATTTTTATATCATGATTTATTTGAGTAAAGGTTTTATGATATGTTTTAACTGCATTACTGTATGAAGAGCAGTAAAATAATTTGCATTCTTTATTTTGAGATTTATATTATTTAAAAAATACCTATAGAGAAGTTTTGGAAGGTCATGCCCAAAATATAAAATGCAAACTGGAAAAAAACAGTAATGAATATTTTTATACTTATTTATATTTAAAGGAATGCAAACCAAAGTGAAGTTTGATTAAAAAAATGTTTAAGATTAGACCAGGGTGAAATAGTGGAGGATGTGGAAATAAGTAGTCCAATATCCTGAAGGAAGAACTATCAGGATTTGTAGATGGATTGGATGAGGCATGTGCAAGGAGAAAGAGGAGTCAAGGATAACTCTGATGTTCTGAGTTTGAGCACCTGGAATGATGAATTTACTGTTGAATGAAATGAGGAAGATGGTGAGCAGAGCAGATTTGGGGTAGGAATGTGGAGAAGAGGGGTTTGATTTGGGGCATAATGGATTTTAAGTTTGATTCTACTATCATAAATGGTTTAAGTACTTTCCTCCAATTTATTTTAATTAGATCTATTGGTTTCCAGAATATGATATTTTTCAACTCTAACCAGCCTAAGGAAGAGATTTTATACTTAATTAATAACCTGGCTTTTCAAGAGTTCCAATACTAAAAAACAAAGACATAGGCTGGGTGTGGTGGCTCATGCCTGTAATCTCAGCACTTTGGGAGGCTAAAGAGGGCAGATCATTTGAGGTCAGGAGTTCGAGACCAGCCTGGTCAACATGGTGAAACCCCATCTCTACTAAAAAAATATAAAAATTAGCCAGGCATGGTGGCACATGCCTGTAGTCCCAGCTACTTTGGAGGCTGAGGCAGGAAAATCGCTTGAACCTGGGAGGTGGAGGTTTCAGTAAGCTGAGATTGCACCACTGCACTCCAGCCTGGGTGACAGAGCAAGACTATCTCAAAAAAAAAAAAAAAGAAAAACCACTACCAAAGATATAAGTATCAACATAGTGTCTAATAACTCCCAGGTATTATCACTATATGTTAAGCACTATGCTTACAACTTTACAAATGTTATTTTCTCTAATTCCTACCATACACTCAGAGATGGTACTATTATTTCCCAGATTTAAAAAAAATGGGGGTTTAAATGGGTCAGGGGACACACAGTACTCAGCACAGCTGGGGGGATCAGTTTGACTGTAAAGCTCATGCTAAAAGCCATTAAAATATATTTCCTGTACTCATTTCTTCTTTATGAAAAATAGTAACATTGATTTTTCATACATACATTCATAAACATTTATAATTTGTATTTATCTTTTACTTTTTGTGAGCATATTCTTGTTTAGTTTAATACAAAATGGAAACAAATATTTAAATGTCAATCACAAAACAATATCTAACATAACTTAATATGACTGGTTTCAATGTAAGAATTGATTTGACATCAGGGCAGCCATACTGAATTGTCATCAGGATGTACAGTCAAAAATACATGCTTAAAATATTGCTGAGTAAACTGAAAAATATGTCAATTATATATACTAGATAACTTCTTTTTTGAAAATCAGATATATTAGTAAATTTTTTTTACAAAGCTGAAAGTGCAGGCATGCCAAAAGATGTGCTTAAACACAGATACTCAGTCTAAATATTAAAATATTAAGGTGGGCACCTTAGTCCTTAGGAATGAAGAACAATCTGAATGAAACAAAACGGGTTAATTAATTACCACTTGCCCTGAAGAAATGCTATCTCAGGACTTTCCACAGAAAACACCAAGTCTGTCAGGGATGTCCTGAACAAAACAAGACCAGAAGAGCAATCTCGTGGTGCCAAGAGCAAACCTGGATTAATCATTAGTGGCTGGTCCTTAGATAAAAGCAGTTTCCTGTTTGGGATGTCACACTCCTGTTTTGATTTTGACTACTACCATCAAGACCAGACACCATCTTTTCCTACACCATCGGGCCCTGTGGAACATCCAATAATATGTCACTCTTCTAGCATTTTCTTTAGAGAAAAATCACATTAAAGGGAGCATCAATAGTGGCACTGAAATTGAAAAGGACAGATTGGTGCTTTTTGGGGAAGGAAAGCCTGATTGCACTGCTCTGGGTGAGTAGTGAGGGTTATAAACTGATTCTCCAATAGAATCTTTGCTACAGAAAGTCTTCATATGTTATATACAGGTTACAGCAGTTGTCTTTTTTTCATATTTCCCTGGAGAGTCTATGACAGGCAGTATCCAATCAAAAGAAATACAGAAAACTACCCCAAAGAGAGAATACACAAGTGCCGGGACAGGTACCACTATTTTAGGCACCCATGTAAGTCAGTGGAGCTGTGAGGACTGACAGACTATACTATATTTTCATTTTCAATTCCTGCCCTCTCTTGGTGCCTCTGGTGGCAGAATTAGCATGAACAGGCAGGTTATTTGATTGTTTCCATCCTTGCTGTCACCTCTTTCATAGATAAAGCCTTTAATCAAAGTCAACTATTGTATTCTACCCTGGGTGGCCTGTCGCCTGCCCTTTCCATGCTGAGGGGATAAGCCCAGGTAGAGACTTCCCAGGTGAGCCAGGAAGGGCTGCCTCCTCCTCTCCCCCTCATGCATCCCCAACTTGTCAGGATAGGGTACAATTCTGTTACCCATTTGGAAAGGCTATTTGTTAAAAAGTAAAAAAAATGATGACACAGTGGACCCTTGAATCACGAGTTTGAACTGCACAGCTTCACATATATGCAGATTTTTTTCAATAAAAGTTGCCCCAAGTGTGCCTGCCTCTCCTGCCTCCCCTTCCATCTCCTTGATCTCTTCAGCCTGTGCCACCCCAAGACAGCAAGACCAACCCCTCGTCCCCCTCTTCAGCCTACCCAGTGAGGATGAAGACCTATACAATGATCCACTTCCATTTAATAAATAGTAAATGTATTTTTCTCTTTCTTATGGTCTTAACATCATTTTCTGTTCTCTAGCCTGCTTTATTGTGAGAATGAATACAATACATAATATATTAACATACAACATAGGTGTTAATCAACTGTTTATGTTATGGGCTTCCGGTCAACAGTAGGCTGTTAGTAGTTAAGTTTTTGGGAAGTCAAAAGTTATACTTGGATTATTTTTTATTGTGTAGGGGGTCAGTGCCCCTAACCTCCGTGTTGTTCAAGGATGAACTAATTTTATTATTTATTTATTTATTGTGACAAGGTCTGGCTCTATCGCCCAGGCTGGAGTGCAGTGGCATGGTTTTGGCTCACCACAGCCTCTACCTCCCAAGCTCAAGTCATTCTCCCTCAGCCACCCGAGTAGCTGGGACTATAGGTATGCGCCATCAAGCTTCCTAATTTTTGTATTTTTTGTAGAGATGGGGTTTTACCATATTGCCCAGGCTGGTCTTGAATTCCTGGGCTTAAGCAATTTGCCTCCCTCCACCTCCCAAAGTACTAGAATTACAGGCCTTAGCCACTGTGCCCCATCTAGAAATTCTTAACCTAAATTAGTGCTAACTAGCAGGTTAATAAAGTCTTGTTTGCTAATTAACATTTTTTTGGTGCCTCATTGAATGTTAATGTGGTATACCTTAACTTTATTCATTAAAAAAAAGAAGCCTGTGTATTTAATGCATAGAAAGCTGCCTTCCTTTCAGATGTCTTAGTCTCTGGTTTACTTCACTATTTCCAGTCTTTATTATTTCTACATGGATAAATGACTATATTTTTCTATTCTTAATTTAAAAATAGGTCATGAGACAAAAATTTATTCCAGTGCAACTAATCTTTAGATAACTAGTGCCAAAAAAGCAACATTCATAATATTGTCCTCACTGGCTTTCCTTTTGAAACTGTGGTGCCAGGGAAAATGATTTACTGCCAGCCTGGACTAAGACTTGAGCTTTGTAGAAAAGATTTATTGGTATCAACTTAGCATAACACCATAATCAGCCTGAAAAGACATTTGTCACTATAAACCCTTATTGTCAGGTGCCTGACACTTTCCATAAAACTATGCTTCAAGTGGAAAAGTGATTTGCATTTCACATCCTTTATTGCAATGTTTCCTGATCATTTAAAAGTCTATCATTTCTATGAACTTCCTGGATACACTAGGGCAGTGTTTCTGGGACCCATCTCTAGATTTCCATGAGACAGGGGTGGAAACTACAAATGTACATTTTAAACAAGTGCCTGAGGAGATTCTGTTGTAAGTAGTCTTTGAGAAACACTCTTTGGAAAAGGGTATGGTGTTTTGTGTATTAATTGTGGCCCCACTTTTTTTACATGCATAACTTTGAATAAGTTAATGTGGCCTCTCTGCCTCATTTGTTTCTATATGTATATTTCCTTACATATGGGTTCATTGTGCAAGTAAACTTTCTGTTCACAAAGAGTGAAGTTTAAAGAAAATAAAGAAGTACCTAACAGAAAGTATAAGCAGGAAGCAGATGATACATCTTAGTTTTATTTTCCTACAATTCATGACAGCAAACACAAATTCACTAACAAAATTACATGTGCATATACATGTAACTCTAGAAATAGGGAATTGGTCTCTGATCAGAATGGCAAACGAGGCCACAGCATGGCAAACAGTCAAGGTTAGGAGACATAACCACGAGCCAGCATTTACAGCAAGATGGACAATCAGAGAGGGCTTGACTTGGGAGCCCAGTCCCAAGGAAGACTAAGAAGCTGAAAACATTCCACAGTATCAATGACAGTCCCTCAGATTTGACCAGAGTTTAAAGTGCTAAATGCACGTAAGTTTGCTTGAAATTACCATTTATCATATTTGTTAACTTGTCAGGATACAGAGACTTTAAAACTGTGCACAAATTAATTAGTCCATCATTTATTCTTATCTTTGCCACAAATCAGAGGAGTTCAAAAGTCACCCTAATGGCATTTGTGCACTGCAATTGATTCCAAATGTAGGATTATTATAGCATTTACTTTTTAAAAATAATTTACAGTGAGTATCCTTTGTAATGTGGATCTGTGAGATCTAACTGAGGCCACTTATTTAGAACGTGTAAATTGATTTTTATGTAATTGCTGCATTCTGCTTTCTATGTGAAACTCAGAGAAACATCTCCCTTTAGTGGATCTTGGAGAAAATACAGTGAATCTTGATGTCAGCCAAAAGAAAGAAACTCCCAAGCAGCAATACATTTTATCAGGTAGCTGTTATTTCCAGAATTTTCTATTTTGGTGATACTCCAATATTTACTGTTTAAATTATATACAGTAAAATGAGATATATATTCAAAAAAAGTTTTGCCTTTTAGTCACTGTATTAATCCATTTTCACACCGCTATAAAGAAATACCCAAGACTGGGTAATTTATAAAGAAAAAAGGTTTATTTGACTCAGTTCCACATGGCTGGGGAGGCCTCAGGAAATTTACAATCATGGTGGAAGGTGAAGGGGAAGCAGGCACCTTCTTCACAAGGCAGCAGGAGGGAGTGAGTGAACAAAGGGGGAACTGCCAAACACTATTAAAACCATCAGTTCTTATGAGAACTCACTATCACGAGAACAGCATGGGGGAAACTGCCCCCATGATCCAATCACTTCCCTCCTTTGGCACGAGGGGATTATAGGTCCCTCCCTTGACATGTAGGGATTACAATTCAAGATAGGATTTAAGTGGGGACACAGAGCCAACCCATATGATTCTGCCCCTGGCCCCACCCAAATCTCATATCCTTTTCACATTTCAAAACCAATCATGACTTCCCAACAGTCCCCCAAACCTCTTAACTCATTCCAGCATTAACCCAAAAGTCCAAGTCCAAAGTTTCATCTGAGATAAGTCCCTTCTGCCTATGAGCCTGTAAAATCAGAAGCAAGTTAGTTACTTGCAAGTTAAAATGAGGGTATAGACATTGGGTAAATATTCCCATTCCAAATGGGAGAAATTGGCCAAAATAAAGGGGCTATGGGCCCTATGCAAGTCCAAAACCCAGTGGGGCAGTCATTAAATCTTACAGCTCCAAAATGATCTCCTTTGATGTCATGTCTCACATCCAGGGCAGGCTGATGCAAGGAGTGGGCTCCCACAACCTTGAGCAGATCCTTCACAGGATGGCGTTGAGTGCCTGCAGCCTTTCCAGGTTCACAGTGAAAGCTGTCAGTGGATCTGTACTTCTGAGGTCTGAAGGATGGTGTATCTCTTCTCACAGCTCTGCTAGGCAGTGCCCCAGTGGGGACTCTGTATGGGGCCTCCAGCCCCACATTTCCCTTCCACGCTGTATTAGCAGAGGTTCTCCATGAGGGTTATGCTCTTGCTGCAGCCTGCTGCAGACTTCTGCCTGGACATCCAGGCATTTCTATACATCCTCTGAAATCTAGGCAGAGATTCTCAAAGCTCTTTTGTCTTCTGTGTACTCACAGGCCCAACACCATGAGAAGCCACCAAGGCTTGGGGCTTGCACCCTCTGAAGCAATGACCTGAGCTGTGCCTTGTCCCATTTTAGCCATGACTGGAGCTGGAGTGGTTGGGATGCAGGGCACCAAGTTCCAGGGCTGCTCTGGCATGGAGCAGAGGAGCAGCTGGCCCACAAAACCATTTTTCCCTCCTAGACTTCTGGGCCTGTGATGGGAGGGGCTACCACAAAGGTCTCTGACATTCCCTGGAGACATTTTCTCCATTGTCTTGACTATTAACATTTGACTTCTCATTAGTTATGCAAATTTCTGCAGTTGACTTGAATTTCTCCCTAGAAAATGGGGTTTTCTAATTTCAAATCACCTCTTAGTGAGCATATATAACTGATTGCTTTCAGAATCAACCAGGTGACTTCTTGAATGCTTTGGTGGTTAAAAATTTCTTCTGTAAGATACTCTAAATCATCTCTCACAAGTTCAAAGTTCCACCGATCTCCAGGGTATGGAAAAAATGCCACCAGTCTCTTTGCTAAAGCATAGCAAGAGTGACCTTTATTCCAGTTTCCAACCAGTTCCTCATCTCTATCTGATATCACCTCAGCCTGGACTTCGTTGTCCATATCACTATCAGCATTTTGGTCAAAACCACTCCACAAGTCTCCAGGAAGTTCCAAACTTTCCCACATCTTTCTGTTTTCTCTTCTTCTGAGCCCACCAAACTGTTCCAACCTTGTCTTGTTGTCCTGATTCAAACTTGTTTCCATATTTTCAAGTATCTTTACAGCAGTGCCCCACTCCTGATATCTGTATTAGTCCGTTTCGCATGACTATAAATACATGAGATTGGGTAGTTCATAAAGGAAAGAGGTTTAACTGACTCACATTTCCAGATCACTTCAGTCCAGGAGTTCAGTAGTGAGATTCCATCTCTACAAAAATTTAAAAATTGGCTAGGTGTGGTAGTGCATGCCTGTGGTCCCAGCTACTAGGGAAGTTCAGGCCAGAGGATCACTTAAGCCCAGGAGGTCAAGGCTGCAGGTTGAGGCTGAGCAGTGATTGTGCCAAGGCAATGCAACCCAGGTGACAGAGTGAGACTCTGTCTCAAAAAAAAAAAAAAAAAAAAGAACAAAAAAGAATAAATGATTCAAGAAGAGAATTTTCATGGCATTGCATCTTTGTGGGCCCATTTCTTATCCATAAAATCATACACACACTATCCCTTCCCCAAAAACCCACCCTCTCAACCCCATCGAGCATTCTTGGGAATGTTCAAGTACTAGATAGGTGATTTCACCCTGAAATTATGAAGTCAAAATATGAATTTCAGCCATTTGATGAGATTAGGTTTTAGGTATTATGGAAATGTGTTTCAAAGTGAAATTAGACTTGATAGGTTACATTTTATTTCTGTATTTTAATCATATTTCTAATTCATAATTTCATGGTAAAATCACCCATCTTGTATTTAAACTTACTGAAGAATGGTGGTTGAGGGTTTGAGGGTAGGTCTTTGGGGAAGAATTGTATGACATTATGGGTAAGAATGGGTTAAAAAGGATGCAATGCCAGAAAAAGCATTTCTTGAGAAATTTATGAAAGAATGTTACATACAAAATTAAGCATGCAGTGGAGTGGCACAGACAGTTGAGTGACATACGTATGTGTTTCACTCACGTTTCAAGCCTCAGCTTAGAAATCCCTTCCTCCAGGAAGCCTGTCCTGATCACTAAGGTTAGATTAGATGCCCCTCCTATGCAGTTTCACAGCACTCTGTTCAACTCTGTCATAACACTCTTACATCCAATTGCCTGCTCACAGTTCTGTCTTATATAACAAAATAATAACAAGCATTCACTAAACATTTTACTGAATGTATTAGTCTGTTTTCATGCTGCTGATAAAGACATACCCGAGACTGGGAAGAAAAAGAGGTTTAATTGGGCTTACATATTCACATGGTTGGGGAGACCTCAGAATCATGGCGGGAGGTGAAAGGCACTTCTTACATGGTGGCAGCAAGAGAATAAATGAGGAAGATGCAAAAGTGGAAACCCATGATAAAACTATCAGATCTCATGAAACTGATTCACTACCACGAGAACGGTATGGGAGAAACTGTCCCCATGATTCAAATTATCTCCCACTGGGTCCCTCCCACAACACTTGCGAATTATGGGAATACAAATCAAGATAAGATGTGGGTGGGAACACAGACCCAAATCATATCACTGAATAAAGCACTCTCTTTAAAGCTTTAAGTAATTATCTTCTTTAATAATAACAGCCACCTAGTAAGGTAGGTATTATATCATTTTGAAAATGAGGAAATAGAGGTATAAGGAGGTGAAGCAACTATCCAAGGTCAAAGAGCTTGGTACATTGGATAGAAAGAAATGAAATCTAGGCAGTGTGACTAAAAAGCAGGGAAAGTATATTTTTATCCCATACTAGCAGAAAGCTGGGCACTTAATATCCAAATATTTGTTGAATGACTTGTTTAATGATTTCAGAGAAGAAGGAGACAGATGAAGACTAGAGCTATGGAGGAAAACTTGCTAGGGAGAGGGTGGAATTTGAACTGAGCCTTAAAGAATCGGGGAGATTTAGATGAACTTAGAGGAAGGTAGAGAGCACTTGGTGGGGAGAACTTGAGTCAAGCAATGAGAATAGGTATGCTGTGTGCCCTGGGGTCAGTAAGGAATCTATCTTAATTATAAAGGAAGAAGCAAGGTAGTGGGCATGAAGATTGGGTAGACAGGTGAAGTTAGATTGTTGAAGCCCTCAGAATCCAAACAAAGTCACTGAGTAGTAAGTAGAAAGCCATTAAAAGATTTTTTATATGAGTATTACATATCAAGAGCAGTTTTTAAGTGAAGGCATTATGAAAAAAAGCAGCTATATAGACAAATTTTGAGGAATGCATATTTAAACTGATTTCAATGAGGGTAGCTTTCATTTTATAATTTTAGTTAGTTGACTAATGTTAATTGAGTACCTTTGAAACCATCATTGCAAAATTGTAGCTGAGGCAGTGAAAGAGATCTGACCCAACCAACTCCATCTTTCTTCTAACCTCCAAGCTGTCCTTGTTTATCCCTGGGCATAGGCTGAACTAACTTTGGGAGGAACTTAGTTTATAGTTTATAACAAAGATAATAACAGGTCTTTCCCATGGCAAATCCCCTTCTTGCCTGGGGACTAGACTGCCTTTGTAGGACTAACACATTAGCCACAAGATTAGAAATTATGGTTTAGGGGTCATGTACCTGGAGGCTACAAGATTCTGACCCTCCCTAAACTGCTCCTAAAATCAGTGCTTGAGATATTTTGCAGACCCTGCACTTGATGGATCAGCTGGCACCAGCCAGATCAATAAATTGGCTCATCTGATCTTGCACCCCAACCCATCCAGGAACTGATCCAGCACAAGACAGCTTTGACTCCCTAGGATTTCATCTCTGACCTGACAAATCAGCACTCCTGGCTTACTGGCTTCCTGCCACCCACCAAGTTGTCTTTAAAAACTCTCATCCCCAAACTGCGAGCTCTCTAGGTCCCTAGGAAACCATTTCTGCCTTGCCTTACAGGGGTCCTTGGGGCAAGCTTCCTAATGTACTGGGAAAAGGCCACAGGGAGAAGGAAACCTCCAGCTGACCTTTGTAACAATTCCAACTAAATGAGAAGACTCCTGGCCAGAGCTCAGGGGAAGGCGTGAATCTGGTGTGCAGACTCCGCAGGCAGGGAAGCAGGAAAGTCCTTTTTGCTTTTGCAGCTGGGAAGTGGGTAGCCTGGGGCGAGTTCTCAACCCTGCTCACACACTCCCTGGAAACAGACTCAATGCTGTTGTGGGGGGCAGGGTGGAAGGAAGATTGGTCTTTTGAGTTGTGTGGGAGCTGGGCAAAGCCTGTGACTGCCAGCTTTCCCCTACTTTCCTGACAACCCGCATGACACAGCAGAGGCAATCATAAGCTTTCTGGGAATATAACTCCATTGTCCTGGGAACCACAACTTCATCCCCCACAGCAGCTGCAGCAAGACCCGCCCAAGGAGAGTCTGACCTCAGACACACCTAGCCCTGCCACAACCTGATGGTCATCCTCTACCCACCCTGGTAGGTGAAGACAAAGGGCATATACTCTTGGGAGTTCTAGGGCCCCACCTACCACTTGATCCTCTGCATACTACCACAGCTGATGCTCTTTTAAAAGTACCACTTCCTGGCAGGAGGCCAATGAGCACAAAAATGGTAAATTAAACAGCCAAAACTAAGGACCCTCACAGAACCCATTTCATTCCTCTGCCACCTCCCTGGAGCAGGTGCTGGTATCCATGGCTGAGACACCCACAGACAGTTCACATCACAGGACTCTGTGCAGACAACCCCCAGTAGAGCCCAGAGCCTGGTAGACTTGCTAGGTGGCTAGATCCAGAAGAGAGATAACCAATCACTACAGCTCAGCTCTCAGGAAGCCACATCCCTGGGGGAGAGTACTACATCAAGGGAACACTCTATGGGACAAAAGAATCTAAACAACAGCATTGAGCACTAGACCCTCGTTCAGACAGAGCCTACCCAAATGAGAAGGAAGCGGAAAACCAACTCTGGTAATACGACAAAACAAGGTTCATTAACACCCTCAAAAAAATCACACTAGCTCACCAGCAATGGATACAAACCAAGAAGAAATCCCTGATTTACCTGAAAAAGACTTTGAAAGGGCAGTTATTAAGTTAATCAAGGAGGCACCAAAGAAAGGCAAGGCCCAATTTAAGAAAGTCAAAAAATGATACAAGAAGTGAGGGGAGAAATCTACAATGAAATACACAGTATAAATAAAAAACAATCAAAACTTCAGGAATCAAAGGACGCACTTATAGAAGTGCAAAATGCTCTGCAAAGTTTCACCAACAGAATCAAACAAACAGAAGAAAGAACTTCAGAGCTCAAAGTCAAGGTTTTTAAAGTAACCAAATCCAACAAAGACAAAGAAAGAAAATTATATAAACAAAGCCTTCAAGAAATCTGGGCTTACATTTAATGACCAAACCTAAGAATAATCAGCATTCCTGAGGAAGAGAAATCTAAAAGTTTGAAAAATATTTGGTGGAATAATTGAGGAAAACTTCCCCAGCCTTGCTAGAGACCTAGACATCCAAATACAAGAAGCTCAAAGAACATCTGAGAAATTCATTGCAAAAAGATCATTGCCTAGGCACACTGTCATCAGGTTATCTAAAGTTAAGACAAAGGAAAGAATCTTAAGAGCTATGAGGCAAAAGCACTAGGTAACCTATAAAGGAACACCTATCAGATTAACAGCAGATTTCTCAGCAGAAACTCTACAAGCTAGAAGGGATTGGGGCCTTATCTTCAGCCTCCTTAAACAAAACAATTATCAGCCAAGAATTTAGTATCCAGCAAAATTAAGCTTCACAAATGAAGCAAAGATGTAGCCTTTTTCAGACAAAGAAATGCTGAGAGAATTTGCCACTACCAGGCCAGCACTATAAGAACTGCTAAAAGGAGCTCTAAATCTTGAAATAAATCCTGGAAACACATCAAAACAGAACCTCTTTAAAGCATAAATGTCATAGGACCTATAAAACAAAAATACAATTAAAAACAAAACACAATATACAGGCAACAAATAGCACAAAGAATGGAATAGTACCTTACTTCTCAATACTGAGATTGAATATGAATTGCCTAAATGTTCTACTTAAAAGATGCAGAATTGCAGAATGGATAAGAATTCATCAACCAAATACCTGCTGCCTTCAAGAGACTCAGCTAACACATAAGGACTCTTATAAACTCAAGTTAAAGAGGTGGAAAAAGATATTTCATGCAAATGGACAACAAAAGTGAGCAGGAGTAGCTATTCTTATATCAGACAAAACAAACTTTAAAGCAACAGCAGTTAAAAAACGACAAAGAGAGACATTATATAATAATAAAAGGCCTTGTCCAACAGGAAAGTGTCACAATCCTAAGCATATATGCACCTAACACTGCAGCTCCCAAATGTATTAAACAATTACTAATAGACCTAAGAAATGAGATAGATAGCAACACATTTATAGTGGGGGATGTTAGTACTCCACTGACACCACTAGATAGATCATTAAGACAGAAAGCCAACAACAACAAAATGGACGTAAACTATACCCTAGAACAAATGGACTTAACTGATATTTACAGAACATTCTATCCAACAACTGCAGAATACACATTCTATTCATCAGTGCATATAACTTTCTCCAAGATAGACCATATGATAGGCCACGAAACAAGCCTCAATAAATTTAAGAAAATTGAAATTATATCAAGCACTCTGTCAGACCACTGTTGAATAAAATTGGACATCAACTCCAAAAAGAACCTTTAAAACCATGCAAATACATGGAGATTAAATAGCCTGCTCCTAAATGATCACTGGGTCAAAAATGAAATCAAGATAGAAATTAAAGAATTCTTCAAACTGAGTGACAATAGTGACACAACCTATCAAAACCTCTGAGATATAGAAAAGGCAGTGCTAACAGGGAAGTTCATAGCCCTAAATGCCTACATCAAAAAGTCTGAAAGAGTACAAACAGACAATCTAAGGTCATATCTCGAGGAATTAGAGAAAGCAAAGCAAAGCAAACCAAACCCAAACCCAGCAGAAGAAAGGGAACAACCAAGTTCAGAACAGAACTAAATGAAATTGAAACAACAGCAAAAAAAAAAAAAAAAAAAA
>NW_012101683.1:187469-250538 GCF_000951045.1 Mandrillus leucophaeus | reverse complement strand
AAAAAAAAAAAAAAGACAAATGAAACAAAAAGTTGGTTCTTTGGAAAGATAAATAAAATTGATACACCATTAGCAAGATTAACCAAGAAAAGAGAGAACATCTAAATAAGCTCAATTAGAAACAAAATGGGAGATACTACAACTGACACCACAGAAATACAAAAGATCATTCAAGGCTGCTATGAACACCTTTACGTGCATAAACTAGAAAACCTAGAGGAGACGGATAAATTCCTGGAAAGATACAACCCTCCTAGCTTAAATCAGGAAGAATTAGACACCCTGAACAGACAAATCACAAGCAGCAAAATTGAAATGGTATTAAAAATATTACCAACAATAAAGGCCAGGACCAGATAGATTTACAGCTGAATTCTACCAGACATTCAAAGAAGTATTGGTACAAATGCTAATGACACTATTCCAAAAGATGGAGAAAGAGGGGATCCTCTATAAATCATTCTATGAAGCCAGTATCACCCTAATATCAAAACCAGTAAAGGACATACCCAGAAAAGAAAATTACAGACCAATATCCCTGATGAACATAAGATGCAAAAATCCTTAACAAAATACTAGCCAACTGAATCCAACAATATATCAAAAAGATAATCCACTATGATCAAGTGGGTTTCATACTTGGGATGCAGGGATGGTTTAACATATGCAAGTCAATAAATGTGATGCACCACATAAACAGAATTAAAAACAAAAATCATATAATCATCTCAATAGATGCACAAACATTCAAAAAAATCCAGCATCCCTTTATGATTAAAGCTCTCAGCAAAATCGGCATACAAGGGGCATACCTCAATATAATATAAGCCATCTATGACAAGGACACAGCCAACATAATGTTGAATGGGGAAAAGTTGAACGCATTCCCTCTGAGAACTGGAACAAGACAAGGATGCCCACTCTCGCACTTCTATTCAACATAGGAACGGAGGTCCTAGTGAGAACAATCAGATAAGAGTAAGAAACAAAGGGAATCCAAATCAGTAAAGAGGAAGTCAAACTGTTGCTGTTTGCTGATGATATGATTGTATACCTAAAAATCCCTACAGACTCCTCCAAAAAGCTCTTAGAACCGATAAAAGAATTCAGCAAATTTTCCAGATACAAAATTAGTGCACAAAAATCAGTAGCTCTCTTATACATCCACAGCAACCAAACTGAGAATCAAATCAAGAACTCAACCTTCTTTACAATAGCTGCCAAAAAAAATCCTTAGGAATATACCTTACCAAAGAGGTGAAAGACCTCTACAAGGAAAACTACAAAACACTGCTGAAAGAAATCATAGATGACACAAATGGAAAGACATCCCATGCTCATGAATGGGTAGAATCAATATTGTGAAAATGACCATACCGCCAAAAACAATCTACAAATTCAACGCAATTTCCATCAAAATACCACAATCATTTTTCACAGAACTAGAAAAAATAATTCTAAAATTCATATGGAACCAAAAAAGAGCCCACATAGCTGAAAACATAGCTGAAGTAGGACTAAGCAAAAAGAACAAATCTGGAGGCATCACGTTACCTGATATCAAACTATACCCTAAGGCCAAGTCACCGAAACAGCATGGTACTGGTATGAAAAAAGGCACACAGACCAATGGAACAGAATAAAGAACCCAGAAATAAACCCAAATACTTACAGCCAACTGATCTTTGAGAAAACAAACAAAAACGTAAAGTGGGGGAAAGGACACCAAATGGTGCTGGGATAATTGGCAAGCCACATGTGGGAGAATGAACCTGGATCCTATCTCTTACCTTATACAAAAATCAGCTCAAGATGAATCAAGAACTTAAACCTAAGACCTGAAACTATAAAAATTCTACAAGATAACATTGGAAAAACCCTTCTAGACATTGACTTAGGCAAGGATTTCATGACCGAGAACCCAAAAGCAAATGCAATAAAAACAAAGATAAATAGTTGGAACTTAATTAAACTAAAGAGCTTTTGCACAGCAAAAGGAATAGTCAGCAGAGTAAACAGACAACCCACAGAGTGGGAGAAAACCTTCACAATATATACATCTGAAAGAGGACTAGTATCCAGAATCCACAACAAACTCATACACATTATCAAGGAAAAAACAAACAAACCCATCAAAAAGTGGGCCAATGACATGAATAGACAATTCTCAAAAGAAGATAAACAAATGGCCAACAAACATGAAAAAATGCTCAACATCACTAATGATCAGGGAGATGCAAAACCACAATGTGACACTATTTTACTCCTGAAAGAATGGCCATCATAAAACCAAATCAAGAAGTAATAGATGTTGGCATGGATGCGGTGAAGAGGGAACACTTCTACACTGCTGGTAGGAATGTAAACTAGTACAACCACTATGGAAAACAGTGTGGAGGTTCCTTAAAGAACTAAAAGTAGAACCTCCATTTGATCCAGCAATCCCACTACTGGGTATCTAGCCAGAGGAAAAGAAGTCATTATATGAAAAAGATACTTGCAAATACATGTTTATGGCAGCACAATTCACAATGGCAAAAATGTGGAAGCAGCCCAACCGCCCATGAATCAGCGAGTGGAGAAACTGTAATATATATATACACACACACACACACACACACACACACTCATATATATATACACACACAAAAAATATATATATATATTATATATATATATTGCATTTGCTTTTGGGTTCTCGGTCATGAAATCCTTGCCTAAGCCAATGTCTAGAAGGGTTTTTCCAGTGTTATCTTGTAGAATTTTTATAGTTTCAGGTCTTAGGTTTAAGTCCTTGATCCATCTTGAGTTGGTTTTTGTATAAGGTAAGAGATGAGGATCCAGGTTCATTTTCCTACATCTCATATATATAAAATATAGGTATATCATATATCTTATCATATCTATATCTATACATATATCTATATCTATAGATATATAGATATGTATCTATATCTATAGATGTTCTTATTCATAAGTGAGAGCTAAGCTATGAGGATGCAAAGGCTTAAGAATTACACAACAGACTTTGGGGACTTAGAGGGAAAGGGTGGGAAAGGGGTGAGGGATAAAAAACAGGGTCTCGCTCTATCACCCAAACTGGAGTGCAGTGGCCTATCACGGCTCACTGCAGCCTTGAACTCCCAGGCTGAAGCCATCCTCCTGCCTCAGCCTCCCAAGTAGCTGGGACTACAGGTAGGTGTGTGTCACCACACCCAGATAATTTTTTAAAATTCTGTAGAGACAGGGTCCCACTATGTTGCCCAGACTGGTCTCAAACTCCTGGGTTCAAGCAATTCCCTTGCCTCAGCCTCCCAAAGTGCTGAGAGTATAAGCATGAACCACTGTACCTGGCTAGGAGGGCTAATTATTCCTTCTTATTTGCAGAGAATTTTTGAGGTTCCATGTTTAGTAGAGCTAATAGCACATGCTTTTGACTAGGCATGAAGGTAGATGTTACATGTTAAGACAAATGGCTTTTTACTTGAGGTTAACTCCAAGTAGTAAAGATAGTTTGAGAACAAACAACCCCTTCTGTCACTTGATCATCCCTAGCTTAAGTGAGCTTCCAATTAAAATGTCACTTACAGGGGTCTAAGGAGAAAAAAGCTTGCTTAAAACCTGAGGAAACTCTCCTATTTGCATCCTATTTGTAAACATGTTCTATCATATTTACTCTAGACTCATCTATCTTTAGTTGAATAGCTAATAGTCTTCTCAAAGATATCAAGCCCAAAGCTGACTCCTGATCTTCCCTCCAAACCTGCTTCTCTTGCAATCCTTCCCATCTTAGTAAACAGCAACTGAATTTTGTCAGTTATTCCTTTCAAAACCTTGGAGTCCACTCTTACTTATTCTGCATGCAATCCAAGAACAAATCTATTGGCTTTGGTTTCAAAATGTGCCACCTTCTAACTATGTCTAGATTCTGAATATATTTCTGGTTCTCACTCCCCCACTGCTACCATGCTAGTTTAATTCTCCATCATGTTTTGAATTGGTTATATAACAGCCACTTATTTGGTCTTGCTGCTTCCATCCCTTTCCTCCTTATAGTCTATTCCCTAGTGGCCAGTGTAATCAGATAATTTCATCCTTCTATTCAAAATTCTCCAGTGGCTTCACATCTCACTTAGAGCAAAAGCTAAAGAATACTCAATGGCTTAAAACTCCTGTACAAGCTAGTAACAATTAAAAAGTCTGACAATATTGAGTATTAGTGAGGTTGTGGAAACATTAAGAGCTTCTGTTTTATTTCGATTTTAAATGTTATTTTATTTTTTAGTTTGCTGGTCAGAGTGTAATTGGTGTAGTCACTTTGGAGAACAATCTGTCAATATCTAATGAAGTTGAAAATACTACTGTGACAATAATTTTGCTTTTATGTTTATACCTAAAAAATCTCTTCTCTGTATAGAAAGTGACAGACAATAATTTTTATAACAGTATTACAACAGCAAAAAGCTGGAAAACTCCATGTCTATTTATAAGACATGGATAAATAAATCTCAGTATGTTTACATAATGATATACCACTTAGCAATAAAAATCATGGAACTGAAACTACATTTATCAACACAGAGGGCTACACAGAAAGATTAATCAGTATTAATGTTTTATCTCCTAAACTGGGTAGTGGGTTCAGAGGTATTCATTATATTAGTCCTTATCACCTTCCTATGTCTGAAATATATCACAATTTTTAAAAGAGGTAGATGGGAAATTTGTAGAATGTGCAAAAAGTGTAGAGGGTGTTTTAGTTCATGCTTGTGTTGCTATAAAGGAGTACCTGCGACTGGGTAATTTATAAAGAAAGATTTGATTGGCTCATGGTTCTGCAGGCTGTGTGGTAAGCATGGCACTGGCATCTGCTTGGCTTATAGAGAGGCCTCAGGGAGCTTTTACTCATGGCAGAAGGAGAAGCAGGAACAGGCATATCACATGGCAAGTGAGGGAGCAAGAGAGAGAGAGAGAAAGGAGAGGAGAGATCCCAGACTATTTCAAACCGCTGGATCTCCTGTGAACTAACCGAGCGAGAACTCACTTGTCACCAAGGGGATATTGCTAAATCATTAATGAAGAATCTGCCCACATGATCCAATCACCTCTCACTTGGCCCTACCTGCAACACTGGGAATCATATTTCAACATGGACAAACATCCTAACCATATCAGAGAGAGCTTGTTAGGGGAGGGGCATGAATGGACACAGGGATTGACATATAGAGTAGTGCCTTGGAATTGAGGAACTTAATTTTCATACCTTTCCTCATCATTCCACTGCATTTGGTGGTGTGTGTGTGTGTGTGTGTTCCGGTTTTCATATTCACAATAGCCTCTTGTTTGTTCTTCCTCCCTAAAGTCTTTTTCCCATCCATTCATTTTTTGTAGCCCTGAGTGGTTTGTATAAACTCAAATCTCATCATGTCAGTCCCACTGCTTGGAAACCTTAAAGAACTTTTCTCTGCTTCTACTGAGTATAAACAGATTTCTTAACATGCTACAGAGGGCCCCCTTTAATGTGGACTCGAGCATATTTACCAATATCTGATCCCAAGATTCTCTGTCCACAGCTCAGGATTCTTTTTTATGCCCCTCCTTGTGATCATGATCATTCTTTCCTTACACCTGGTAAACACCAACATGAGACATTATGTGACTTCTAGTTTCCTAGGGGAAGCAAGTGCTTCCTTTCTCTGTATTTCTATAGCATTTTACACATACATCTTTTACAGCAGTCATATTGTGTAGCATTTTTATTAGGTAGTAGTTATATTTCTTTCTCCTCAATATGAGCTACCAAAAGTCACAGATTGTGTTTTTTGTTGTTGTTGTTTCATTTTGTTTATTTATTTCTTTGTTTTGAAATCTTTACACAGTTCTTGGCAAGATATTTAACACATAGAGGGTGCTAAGTAATTGTAGAATTAAAGAAAGAATGAGTGGAGGGTTTCTTTTTTGTTCTTTTTTTTATTGCTGTTATTTTGAGACAGGGTCTCACTCTGTTGTCCAGGTTGGAATGCAGTGGCAAAATCATGGTACACTGTAGCCTTGACCGCCCCAGTCTCAGGTGATCCTCCCGCCTCAGCCACCTGAGTAGATGGGACTAGAGGCACACACTACCATGCCTAACTAATTTTTGGGATCTAACTAATTTTTGTAGAGATGGGGGTCTCCACAAAAAATAGAAAAATAGGAAAATGTTGCCCAGGCAGGTCTCAATCTCCTAGGCTCAAGTGATCTGCCCACCTCGGCCTCCCAAAGTTCTGAGATTACAGGCATGAGCCACCATGCCCAGACTACTTCTTCATTTTTAAAATTTTTGTTTTTAATTTAGATCTCCCTTCAAGAAAGACAGAATGAAGGTCTTATTTAGCAAACCTGTAGGTGATAAGAATAGAATGTTGGGTGAGTTATGAACCTAGTTTCAAGTTCTTAGTTATCCAGTTGCCTTTTCCCATTAATTAAAATGCTATTTAGGCTTATATGTACTTTCAACACTTACTGACTAGTTTCAAGAAAGATAAAAAGATTAATTATTTTATTTGTGTTAGCTAAGAGTAGTCAAGAGTTGAACTAGTTCCCCTGCTAGGGTAATTTAAAACTGCTACACTCATGAGGTACCAGAATATTTAAATTTATTTTTGAAGTCTGAATTAATAGAACATTAGCTTTTTTTCTGAGAAGATATATAAGAAATTGTGGCTGTCTCCCTTACTCTCCAGATTTGAACTGGTGAGACCTCGAAACATATGATATCCTTACAGGGCCACACCACAATGAATGGGGAGTATATTGGGACGATAACACCTGTGCAGGAAAGTCTGCTTTCCTTAGTTTTTAAATTTTTGCACATCAACTTATTTCACAATTTGGAGAAAACAAGTTACTGCTCTCCATTGGTTCTCAGGACAATTGAATGTGGTAATTTGCATTTCTGAAAATATGTCAGTTTGAGAACTCAAACAAATTTACAAGAAAAAAACAAACAACCCCATCAAAAAGTGGGCAAAGGACATGAACAGACATTTCTCAAAGGAAGACATTCATACAGCCAACAGACACATGAAAAAATCCTCATCATCACTGGCCATCAGAGAAATGCAAATCAAAACCACAATGAGACACCATTTCACACCAGTTAGAATGGCGATCATTACAAAGTCAGGAAACAACAGGTGCTGGAGAGGATGTGGAGAAATAGAAACACTTTTACACTGTTGGTGGGATTGTAAAGTAGCTCAACCATTGTGGAAAACAGTATGGCGATTCCTCAAGGATCTAGAACTAGAAATACCATTTGACCCAGTCATCCCATTACTGGGGATATACCCAAAGGATTATAAATCATGCTGCTATAAAGACACATGCACACCTATGTTTATTGCAGCACTATTCACAATAGAAAGACTTGGAATCAACCCAAATGTCCATCAGTGACAGACTGGATTAAGAAAATGTGGCACATACACACCATGGAATACTATGCAGCCATAAAAAAGGATGCGTTTGTGTCCTTTGTAGGGACATGGATGCAGCCAGAAACCATCATTCTCAGAAAACTACCGCAAGAATAGAAGACTAAGTACTGCATGTTCTCACTCATAGGTGGGAATTGAACAGTGAGATCACTTGGACATGGGAAGGGGAACCTCACACACCGGGCCCTATGGTAGGGACGGGGGAGGGGGAAGGGATGGCATTGGGAGTTATACCTGATGTAAATGACGAGTTGATGGGTGCTGACGAGTTGATGGGTGCTGCACACCAACATGGCACATGTATACATATGTAACAAACCTGCACATTGTGCACATGTACCCTAGAACTTAAAGTCTAATAATAATTAAAAAAAAAAGAAAATATGTCAGTTTGGACATATACTTCAAACTGAACAAACCCCACATTTTAAAAATCACTAGCTATTCAAGTTCCAACTACCAAATAGCTTGAATATTAAGAACTGATTTTAAAAAACCAAATCCACAAAGTACTCCAGGAATCGTAAATCATTCTTCAATTGTCAACCACCAAGACACTTCAATTTAGAAAAGAATCAAGAGACTTTCCAGTTATTCAAGTCTAAATGTCTTAACACACTTTTAGACTGAGGACGAAACACCCTAAAGAAATGAAAAATGTTACAACACTCACTCTTTTTTTCCTTTGGAAAGCTTTTTATACATTCTTTAACAGACAGGTATTATAAAACTGAGTTACTAGTCATTACTGACAGAGGTGAGAGGGAAACTGATGATCTGAACAGAGCTGAAAGAAAGTTGTCTAAGTAATCAAAATTCCAGACTTCCATTTAGACCCCTGAATCATTTCCCAAATTTTTTTGAAGTGGTTTAAGTCCATCTTCTGCATTATTTCTCAAATGCATTATGATATTGTTACCATGTGTGTTTTTATTTCTTGTTACTGGTTTTATAATTTACCCTAATTGAATGAAAAATGAGGGCATGAAGTAAAGCATGGGAGTTCTTGATTATTTTTCTCCTTTAACACAACACATTAAATAAAGGCTTGCCTCATGCTGACTTTTGTAGCATTTTGTAAGAGGCCCCTATCCAGCGATCATTCTTCGTGACTTCCAGACAACTGCCAGCCATATTCTTGCTAAGGAGAAATGGAGTTTAGAAAACTGCAAATCAAGACATTCCACTACACAATCTTTTAGTTCTCTGTGACAAAGTCCCAGCCCAAAGCAAAAATTCACCAGGTCTGTAATCATTAGGCATCTAGCATTGTTTTGATTATTTAAAAATATTTTCCTTTATCTTTTTCAAATATATCATTTGAATGAGGTGGGAGTTATGTGATATTGCTGTATTTACCGGCTTCACAAATAACCAATTTTAACTCACTGTGTAAAGCACAGAATACTAAATTTGTATTGTAATTTGTGATAAATTTCAACATTGCTATTTGAAAGATTAACTTATAATATCAGGACTTTTATTTAATGATTTCAAACTAATAGTGGTTGCTTTTAGACAAATGATATTGAGGAATTGGGAAGGACAAGAGGAATACCAATTCTTTCCTATAAACACATTTGTACTTTGAGTTCCTGGCCACACAGAGGCAATACTCATTAACATTTGTTGTTTTATTAAAAATTTTATTTCAAACTATATTAGAGATACTAATTGCAGAACACTTGCTCTACCAACAAAGGTAGAAAGAATTAAATGGCTTGTCTAAAGGTTCCAGATACGTTAAATATGTCAGAGTTGGGAAGAGAATAAAAAATCAATATTCCAGTGTTTTCCTATCCATGGACTTCTCTACCACAATGCATTTAGATTTGGTTACAAATAAATATCTATTTCTAATACCTATCTCAAGGTTTTCTTTGTATTTTATTCCTAAATAGCTAAGCAATGTTTATTTTATTTGAAGCATATGTTAACCACTCTCGATTATGTTTTTTCCAAAAATGATTTTCCCTAGTGACAACTGAAACTCAAGTGATGATTACAACAAAAGAGATTTTAAGAGTTCTTCCAGAACCAGGGTCATTGGTGTCATTTCCATAAATTACACACAAACTCAACAGAGACTAACTTACGGAGAAGCGTCATTCTAATAAGCATAATATACAGAGGTTAAAATAGCCCTGTTGTATTTATCTTTCACTGTGCAGCTTACCAAAACCAAATTTCTGTCATCAGCAATTATTAATCATCCATATACCCCACAGAGAATTTTAATAAAGCATATTATGAACCTGGGGGTGGTGGTGGTATGAGAAAGACACAAATGTGATCCAAATTTAAGATAGGGGTCCCTATTACTCCACCACATCTGTTTGCCACATGTTCATAAATCACATCAATGTTTTGAACATTTCTCCTAGCACCTTTCTGTCACTTCAGTTTTATAGTTCATAATTCTACCTCTCATCCTCACAAAAAGAGGAGAAAAGTTTCTCATTATTATATTTCAGGCTTGAGAATGACATTTGACCAAGTATTAAGTCAACCAACTGCAGGTAAACGCTGGTGCCAAAGGACCCTCCAATTTCTCGAGATTTGGTCACAGCAAGAAAAAGTGGTAGTGAAACTTCCCGTTTATTCTAAAGGAAGAGTGTAATAATGTGAAGACACCAATGACCACCACTGCCAGACGAAAAGAAAGCTGCATTTAGAGGCTGAATCCACAAAATAGAATTGCCAAAAAGAAAGCTGCTAACTAACTTAGAAAAAGATATTTTTCCTGGAAAATGGGATCCTCAGATACTCCATGTATACTACTCTGTTTATTTTCATTTTCCAGGGATGCTAATGCATGTCTACATGTAATGCAGTACCTGTTCTCCAGGAATTTGCTATCTGTGACAACTGTGACATGTAAAGACAGAGTAACAAGATTCAAGGCTGCGTTTTTGGGACAGTTTATGTGATCCATTGGTTTATTTAATGGAAATAAAATTCAGTAAACTGAGAATACAAAGAAAGTCAAATTAGCTAGGTGGTATCATATAGATAAAACTGAAATTTCTCATCAACATGGTTCATTAACAGCCCCAACCACTGCTCCAAACACTGTACCGCTGAATAGATATAACTACCCTAAAAACAGGCATATATATATCTCAGTTTGAAACAAAAAAAGGAAAACTACATGGTACCAGAAATGAAGAAAGTCAATCTGAAATCTGAGCAGTGAAGGGATCTAATGCCAAATGGCCCATAAGGTTACTGAGCCTGGATATTCTCCTAAGTTACTGAGGTTTTAACCTAAGAGTAGAGAGTTGATAAGTAAGGCAGAAGTTGAGTTTCCAGGCTTGGTGGCATGGGAAGCTACAATTGCAATCCCAACTTAAAACTGAGAGCCTAGAAGGGACTATAAAAGTTCTTTCCACTGGAATAGAGATTTAGGGAGAAAAATGGGCTGCCTGTACTAAGTCATGGTCGAAAACTAATAATCTTGGAAAAATCTAAACCAATACTATGTGAATATTGGGTTGAATTCATATATCAAGCTTGATTTAAAAAAATCTGAAGTCAAGAAATTATTGTAAAAACTATTTGAGAGACATTGGACCTAGCAGAGGTAAATATAAACCACCAGAGTGATAACTTCACAATCCTGAACCATGACACATCCTTGGAAAGCAATTTCCTCTGAAGATAGGTTCAAAGTCTGAAATTTGAAACACTCAAGAAAACAGACCTTGTTAGAGCCAGGAGTCTCTTTTTAAATTATATATATAATTAATATTATTAATATATATATTATAAATGGAGTTGGGGTCTCACTGTGTTGCCCAGGCTGGTTCAAAACTCCTGGGCTCAAGTGATGCTCCCACCACAGTCTCCCAAAGTGCTGGGATTACAGACATGAGCCACTGTACCTGTCCAGAGCCAGGAGTCTCAACAAATGAGAATTTATATGCCAAACCAATGCATTACAGGACAATGTGAAAACAAATTTGCTTTAAATGTTAAAATATTCAAATAAGGAAGAAATAAAAATCATAAGGATAACATCTCCTAAAAGAGAAGCAGCACTTTTGAAAAAAGAAAAAAAGAAAACCCTAGAAATGAAAACTATAATTGATAAAAAAGCTCAATATATAAACTTTATCCAGTGTATTAAATACAAATAAAGAGGAAGAAACTAGTAAATGTGAAAACAGATCTGAGAAATTTAACCTTATATGCAATATAGATATATAGATGGATAGAGGATAGATATCTAGATATATAGATATGTATATGGTTCAGTAACATGGTACCTAACATACTATATGCATGTTATTCCTGAATTTATTAATTATAAGCTCATTAGTAAATAAATAAATTATATTAAAAACGAAGAAACATTGAGGATGGAATGAAAATCTCCAACATATGTTTAATAACTCTAATACATATTCTCTCTAGAATGAGAAATTAGGAGAGAAACAATATTCCAAAAATGAAAAATAAAACACGAATCTTCATACTCAAGAAGCAGATAGTCTTTAGTAGAGTAATTTTCCGAAAAATCCACCTAGACTTACCATGGTTAAGCTTTAGATTATCAAAGACCAATTTTAAAAATTTGTAGAAGAAACCAGAGAAAGTATAGTCCATCTACCAGGGAATGATGGTAGACTTGACATCAGCAAAAGATGCCAGAAGGAATGGTATTTTTATATTGCTGAGGAAAAATAACTGTCTGCTCAACTAAAACTAAATGAACATTCAAGAGTAAGGGTAATTTTAAAAAAAAAATTCAGATGTACAAAGACTGAGAAAAGTTACATTTACAGATCCTTACTGAAACATTACAAAAATATAATTTATAGTCTGTCATGGGATTAGAGGAAAAACAAATAAACAAATAAAATTTAAAGATATAATTGAGTTACGTAGCAGGAAAGAGTGCAGTAAAAGAACCAATAATGAACAAACAAAAGACTAAAAAGTACAATGATAGATTTAGGTTTAAATGTGTGTGTGGACTAAAATAAACTAAAAAATAACACAGATGATGGGATGGGAGAAAACATTTTAGATCCTTGTTTTATTTCAAGAGAAGAATAGAATTATTGATTTACCTCAAAACTTATTAGGTTATGTATACATTTTTATTCAGAGTAGCTACTAAAAGAATGGAAATAGAATGTCTAACTCACAAATTTACAAAAAGATATATTTTAAAAGTGATGTAAAGATGGAAATAAACTCAACCATTACAAGAGAGACAACAATCTCTAACCTGTCTGGGTTTTTTCATTGATTGTTACAGCTTACCAAACATATTAGCAAACGTAAGAAATTACATGCATTTTCAGGAATTATGATGAAGATGAAGCTAGAAGAATTGTACATGGGTGTTTTGAATATTGAATGAGGAAGACAGAACAGGATGGCAGAATAGAAGTCTATACCCATTAATTCTCCCCAACAGGAATACCAAATTTTAACAACTGTCTGCACACAGAAAAGCACTATCACAAGAACCAAAACTCAGGTGAACAATCACAGTACCTGGTTTTAACTTCATATCTCTAAAGGAGGCATTGAAGGGTACCAGAGAGACAGTCTTGAATGGCTGATGCTGCCCCATCCCCACGTCCCTGCAGTTGTAGGGTGTGGAGACTGCAAGACTGTGCACCTTGGTAAGGGAGAGTGCAGCGACTGGAAGGCTTTACATTGAACTCAGTGCTACCCTGTCATAATGGAGACCAAAGCCATGCTGGGCTCAGCCAGTGCCTGTGTATGGAGGGAGCATTTAGAAGACTTAGCCAGAGGAGAATCAGCCATCCCAGCAAGTTGGAACTTTGTCTGCAAGCCTTGCCCCATGGGCCAAAGTGCTCTGGGGTCCTAGGTAAACTTGAAAGACAGTCTAGGACACAAGGGCTGCAATTCCTAGGCAAGTCTTAGTGCTAGGCTAGGCTCAGGGCCAGAGGACCAGGGTAGCATGTGTCCTAGGGAGTTACCAGCTGGGGTGGCTAAGAGAGCGCTTGCGCCATCCCTCCCCAAACCTCGGGCAGTGCAGCTTGCAACAAAAGTGACTCCTTCCTTCTGCTTAAGGAGAGGAGAGCAAAGATAAAGAGGGCTTTGTCTTGCACCTTGGATACCAGCCCAGCCACAGTAGGGTAGGGCACCAGGCAGAATCATGAGGCCCACATGACAGGCCCTAACTCCCAGATGACATTTCTAGACACATCCTGGGCCAGAGGTTACCTGCTGCCTTGAAAGGAAGGACCCAGTCCTGGCAGGATTCATCACCTGCTGACTAAAGAGCCCTTGGATCCTGAATAACCAGCAGTGATACCAAGGTGGTCCTTGGGCTCTGAGATGTGCTGACTTCAGTCATGACTCAGCAAACTTCCAGCTGTGGTGGCTATGGTGAAAGACTCCTCTGAGAAAAGCACAGAAAAGTAAGGTGGACTTTGTGTTGCACCTTAGGTACCAGCTCGGCCACAGTAGGGTAGAGCAACAAGCAGGCTCTTGGGGTCCTGAGTCCAGGCCTGGGCTCTTGGAAAGCATTTCTGGATCTGCCCTGGGCCGAGAGGAGCGCACTGCCCTGAAGCCTGAGTCTCAGGCCTGGCAGCATTCACCATAAGCTGACTGAAGAGCCTTTGGGGTTTTGAGTAAACGTTGGCAGTGACCTTGCAGAAACCCCTTGTGGGCTGTTGGTGGTGGTGGCCAGAGGGAGAGGCTCCTTTGCCTATGGAAATAGAAGGGAAGAGCAGGAAGAACTTTGTTTCGTGGTTTGAGTGCAAGTTTAGCTGCAGCAAAACAGAACATCAAGCAAATTTCTAAGGTTTTTGACTCCAATTCCGGCTCCCAGGTAGCATCTCTGGACTTGCTCAGGCCCTGGGGGAACTCGTCACCCTGAAGGCAAGGACACAAACCTGGCTGGCTTTGCAAACTGCTGATCATAGAGTTCCAGGGCCTTGTATAAACACAGGCGGTGGCCAGGTAATGGTTACAGCATGCCTTGGGTGAGACCCAGGGCTGTTCTGGCTTAGGATCTGACCCAGTACAGTCCCAGTGGTGGTGGCCACAGGGGTGCTTGCATCACCCCAGTTCCAGGTGGCTCAGCAAAGAGAGAGAGATTCCATTTGTTTGGTAGAAAACCTAGTAATCCAGAGAATTCTTCTGGATCTTATCCAAGGCCACCAAGGTGGTACCTCTATGAGTCTGCAAAAACCACAGCATTATTGGGCTTAAAGTCCCTTCAAATACCTGGAAAACCTTGTCAAGAAAGATGGGCACAAACAGGCCCAGACTGCAAAGACTACAATAAATGGCAAACTCTTCAATGCCCAGACACTGACAAACATCCATAAGCATCAAGATCATCCAGGAAAACATGACCTCACCAAAAGAATTAAATAAGGTTCAAGGGGCCGGGCATGGTGGCTCATGCCTGTAATTCCAGCACTTTGGGAGGCCAAGGCAGCCGGATCATTTGAGGTCAGGAGTTTGAGACCAGCGTGGCCAACACGGTGAAACCCCCCTCTCTACTAAAAATATAAAAATTAGCTGGTGTGGTGGTGCACGCCTGTAATCCCAGCTACTCCGGAGGCTGAGGCAGGAGAATAGCCTGAACCCAGGAGGTGGAGGTTGCAGTGAGCAGAGATCGTGCCACTGCATTCCAGCCTGGGTGACAGACTGAGACTCCATCTTCTCTCTCTCATACCCTGATCACTTTTGTGTCTCTCTCATTACTATGCAGCAGATGACTGGGTGAAAAATAAAATAAAATAAGGCACAAGGGACCAATTCTTGGAAAACAGAGATACATAATATTTGCAAACTACCCATCTGACAAGGGATTAATAATTAGAATGTACAAGGAGGTCAAGCAACTCCATAGGAAAAAAATCTAGTAATCTGATTTTAAAATGGGCAAAAGATATAGATAGAAGGGTCTCAAAAGAAAACATACAAATGGCAAAGAGGCATAGGAAAAGGTACTCAACCTCACTGATCATCAGAAAATTTAAATCAAAGCTACAATGAGATGTCATCTCACCAGAGTTAAAATGGCTTATATCCAAAAGATAGGCAATAACAAATGCTGATGAGAATGTGGAGAAAAGGGAAACTTTGTACACTGTTGGTGGGAATGTAAATTGGTACAACCACTATGGATAACACTTTGGAGGTTCCTCGAAAAACTAAAAATTGAGCTACCATATGACCCAGCAATCCCACTGCTAGGTATATATTCAAAAGAAAGGCAATCACCGGGTACAGTGGCTCATGCCTGTAATACCAGCACTTTGGGAGGTTGAGGTGGCTGGATCATGAGGTCAAGAGTTCAAGATCAGCCTGGCCAAGATGGTGAAACCCCGTCTCTACTAAAAATACAAAAATTAGCTGAGCGTGGTGGCGGGCACCTGTAATCCCAGCTTCTCGGGAGGCTGAGGCAGAGAATTGCTTGAACCTGGGAGGCAGTGTTGCAGTGAGCCGAGATCACACCACTGCATTCCAGCCTGGGTGACAGAGTGAGACTCTGTCTTGAAAAAAAAAAAAAAAAGGAAAGGAAAGAAAGGAAATCAGTATATCCAAGAGAGACTGGCACTCCTATATTGGTTTGTAGCACTGTTCACAATAGCCAAAATTTGGAATCAACCTAAGTGTTCAACAATAGATAAATGGATAAAGAAAATGTGGTACATATGCGCAATGGAGTACTATTCAGCCATAAAAAGAATGAGATCCTGTCATTTTCAACAACCTGGGTGGAATTGGAAGTCATTTTGTTAAGTGAAATAAGCCAGGCACAGAAAGACAAACATTGCCATGTTCTCACTGATTTGTGGGATCTAAAAATGAGAACAATTGAACTCATGGAGATAGAGTAGAAGGCTGGTTACCAGAGGCTGGGAAGGGTAGTGAGTGAGGGAGGGGGCAGGTGGGAATGGTTAATGGGTACAAAGAGAAACAAAGAATAAGACCTAGTATTTGACAGCACAATAGGGCAACTATAGACAAAATAATTTAATTGTACATTTAAAAATAACTAAAAGAGTATAATTGGATTGTTTGAACACAAAGGATAAACATTGAGGAGATGGATGCTTCATTATCCATGATGGGATTATTATGCACTTCATGTCTGATTCACAATATCTTATGTGCCCCTTAAATATATACACCTACTATGTATTCACAAAATTAAAGATTATAATTTTTTTAAATTTAAATTAGATAATACATTTAGAACAAGATGATCACACAGAAGGAACAAAGTGAAATAGCTCAATAAATGATAGCTATTATTTATTCTCATTATTATCGTTATATTTAAATGTTGAATTTAAACTTTCAGAGTTAACCAGAAGAATCCTGCACCTTCCTTGATATTAATGTCTAATGTGATTACAAATGAGCATACTAAACTAACAGGCAGTTTGGCAATCTGAAGCAGGAAGCAGAAGGCCAAAACAACCAAACCCTTCTGATATTTATCATACAGAAACAATAAGAACAAACAGTTCAGTGAGAGAAAGGGATAAACAAAAACCTCAAAATTGAATTTAAAGGGTGTGCATAGATTCATTTGAAAATTAGTACAGCTTTGAAAATGGTGAGAGGAAATTCAGCTTTGAGATAATGCTGGAAAACATTTAATATTTTCCACATTGAAAAGTGCTCTCTCTATTCTTAGAAATCTTACAGAACCTATTTCATTTTCATGAAATTTTCCACATTCTACCGTGTTTAATAATTTTTTGAGTACTTGTATTTTTTCTTGTATTTTGAGTACATGTATTTTTTTTTCCTGGATCATAAGAATTTGAAGGCTTGAATAATGTTATTCATTTTTGGCTTTCCCCATGTACCTATCATGCCTTTTACATAGTTGAAACTCATTAAAATTGCTTTGTAGATAAAGAGATAAAAATAAATCTTCTAAAAATAACTGCATTTGTGATAAGAGCTGCTTAAATTCAGTAGTACTTATCCTTCCTGTCACAGAGAAAGACAAACATTCTCTTTAACCCTCTTCTCACCCCACCAAACAGAGGCCAAACAGGAGCCAAGACTATGATTTATCAAGGAATGTATGCATCCAAGTTTTTAAGGTGAAAGTCTTCAGATGTTTCAGAAATAGATCGTTCTGACAGAAACTCAAATATTCCTAGTTTTGAAGGTATCAGACACATAAGTTGCATCACCTCATCATTCAGCCATGAAGTTGGTTCCTTTGTTCTTCATTTAAGAAGCATGTTACTTTGCAGCACATGCCATAATCAAGAATTTTAGTGGATCATGTTTCTCTCCAACTACCTATTGTACTTATAAAAAAAGAGGCAATAGGGTCGAATATTCACTGAGGCATATTCTTACTGAGGTTTTCTATGTTTACTTCTATCTTCTCTCTCCCATACCTTGATCACTTCTGTGCCTCTCTCATTACTATGCAGCAGAAGACTGGGTGACAAATCATTGTCTAAATATTATCCATTAGTTATCCATTAAGCCAAAGACTGCTTTCTTTTAAAGAGTGGCTTAAAAACTGCACCTTACTCTTTGTGTCGAACTCTTTAAGTGCCAGATGGTTTCATTTCAACAGTAAGTGCTGATCTTCCCATGACACTTGCCAGGAGAAAGTTTGGGACACCTCTTCACATGTTTCTTCAAGTAGTCTCTTGATACTAAGGGAACTTCTCCAGATGTAACCCAGTAAAGATAATACTTTGCAAACCATAAATAAAATAGCCTCAACTAACTTCACATCAGGAGACGGACAGCGGGCAGGAAGGCATTTTTTTCTTCCTGTAAAACTCAACAAATAAGATGGCATGAAATTGAAGGTACAGGGTGGGATTCTCACTCTGCTTTCATATTAGAATCATCCCAGATCAATTAAATTTGAATATCTAAGGAAGAGGGTATTTAGACATTGGCTATTATTTTTTAAAACTTCTTTGGTGATTCTGATGTTCCAGATTTAGAAACAGTGCTATGAGGCTACTGGCAGGAGTATCATATTTGCTCCTTAAAATGAAAAAACTATACATGCTTATTGTTTTTTAAAAGATAGCTACAGATAACCAAATATAAGACAAACAAAATTCATGTGTAATCCCCATTTCTAGAGATAAAAAGTATTAAAACCTGGGTATATTTCCTTCCAGATCCTTTACTTTGCATGCTGGTGTGAAAACACGCATGCAAGCATAAGCAGTTTTTGTTTCTTGCATTTTTTCACTACAAAGATTATAAAAAATATTTAGGCTTATAATTCCATTGAGAAAATAGCTGATAATGCAGGAAAGAGGGTCAACGTAATTCAGTTTTTATTTATATAATACCTCACTGAAAAAGTCTAATCCATCATTAGAATGACCCTATAAGCAGGAATGCATTATCTGACTTATTCCTTCTTTCTTGCCTTCTTGCCTTCCTGCTTTTCTTTCTGTTTTTGCATAGGTGAACTTATAAAATACATTAAATAGGGCAAAATTGGAGCTCTCACCTTATACATTGCTGTTGAAAATGTAAAGTTGTGCAACTCCTTTAGAAAACAAATTGTCAGTTACTCAAAAAGTTACCCATAGAATGACCAAATGACACGGCAATTCCACTCCTAAGCACCTATCCAAGAAAAAAAATAAAACATATACCCCACACAATCTTGTGCATAAGTGCCCAAAGCAGCATTATTCATGGCAGCCAAGAAGTTTTAATAACCCAAATGTCCATCAACTCATTAAATGATAAAAATGATATTCCATGATACACACTACAATATGAATGACCCTTGAAAATATGAGGCTAAATGAAAGAAATAAGTCACGAAAGACTACATATTGTATGATTTCATTTATATGAAATATTCAGAATAGGCAAATTTATAGAGACAAAATAAACTAGTGATTGCTTAGAATTGGGGTGGGAAAAGAGGAGCATGGTGATTGATTGCTAATGGGCTTTGGGTTTCTTTTAGGGATGATGAAAATGTTCTAAAGTTAGATTGTGCTGATGGTTGAACAATGCTCTGAATATGTTTTTAAAAACATTTAATAGTGCATTTTAAATGGGTGAATTGTATGGTATGTGACTTATTTCTCAATAAAGCTGTTAAAAAAAGAGAGACAAAGGCCGGCCGGGTGTGGTGGCTCACGCCTGTAATCCCAGCACTTTTGGAGGCCAAGGCAGGTGGATCATGAGGTTAAGAGAGCAAGACCGTCCTGGCCAAAATGGTGAAACCCGTCTCTACTGAAAATACAATAATTAGCTGGGCATGGTGGCATGTGCTGGTAGTCACAGCTACTTGGGAGGCTGAGGCAGGAGAATTGCTTGAACCAGGGAGGTGGAGGTTGCAGTGAGCCACTGTACTCCAGCCTGTACAGTCTCACTATACAGAGTGAGACTCTGAATCAAAAAAAAAAAAAAAAAAAAAAAGAGATAGAAACTCAAAGCCCTTATTTTACATTTTAGTGTTCTGACTTGACCATTTATTACTTTTTAAAAAGAGATTCTATTAGTCTATTTTCATGCTGCTGATAAAGACATACCCAAGACTGGGCAATTTACAAGGAGGTTTAATTGGACTTAACAGTTCCACATGGTTGGGGAAGCCTCACAATCATTGTGGAAGGCACAGAGGAGAAAGTCACGTCTTACATGGATGGCAGCAGACAAAAAGAGTGCTTATTCAGGGAGACTCCCTTTTTCAAAACCATCAAAACTCATGATACTTATTCACTATCATGAGAACAGCATGGGAAACACCTGCCCCCATGATTCAATTACCTCTCACTGGGTCCTTTCCACAACACAAGGGAATTCAAGATGAGATTTGGGGAGATGAGATGTGGGGACACAGCCAAACTATATTATCCCACTCTTGGCCCCTCCCAAATCTCATGTCCTCACATTTCAAAACCAATCATGCCTTCCCAACAGTACCCCAAAGTCTCAACCCATTTCAGCATTAACTCAAAAGTGCAGTCCAATGTCACATCTGAGACAAGGCAAGTCCCTTCCCGCTATGAGACTGTAAAATCAAAAGCAAGTTAGTCACTTCCTAGATACAATGGGGGTACAGGCATTGGGTAAATACAGTCATTCCAAATGGGATAAATTGGCCAAAACCAAGGGGCTACAGTGCCCATACATGTCTGAAATCCAGCAGGGCAGTCAAATCTTAAAGCTCCAAAATTATCTTCTTCAACTCTATGTTTCACATGCAGATCATGCTGATGCAAGAGGTTCCCATGGTCTTGGGCAGCTTCACCCCCATGGCTTTGTAGGATACAGCCTCCCTCCCAGCTGCTTTCACAGTCTGGCATTGAGTGTCTGCAGCTTTTCCAGGCACACGGTGCAAGATGTCAGTGGATTTACTATTCTGGGGTCTGGAGGATGGTGGTCCTCGTCTCACAGCTCCACTAGGCAGTGCTCCAGTAGGACTCTGTGTGGGTGCTCTGACCCCATATTTCCCTTCTGCACTGCTCTAGCAGAAGTTCTCCATGAGAGTCCTACCCCTGCAGCAAACTTTTGCCTGGACATCTAGTCATTTCCATACATCTTCTGAAATGTAGGCGGAGGTTTCCCAACCTCAATTCTTGACTTCTGTGCACATGTGGGCTCAACACCACATGGAAGCTGCCAAGGCTTGAGGCTTGCACCCTCTGAAGCCATGACCGGAGCTGTACGTTGGCCCCTTTTAGTCATGGCTGGAGTAACTGGGACACAGGACACCAAGTCCCTAGACTGCACACAGCATGGGGACCCTGGGCCTGGTCCCCAAAACCATTTTTTCCTCTAGGCCTCCAGGCCTGTGATGGGAGTGGTCTCAACGGTCTCTGACAGGACCTGGAGACATTTTCCCCATTGTCCTGGTGATTAACATTTAACTCCTCATTACTTATGCAATTTTCTGCAGCTGGCTTGGATTTCTTCTCTGAAAATGGGATTTTCTTTTCTGTGGCATTGTCAGGCTGCAAATTTTCTGAACTTTTATACTCTGCTTCTCTTTTAAAACTGAATGCCTGTAACAGCACCCATGTCATCTCTTGAATGCTTTGCTACTTAGAGGTTTCTTCCACCAGATACCCTAAATTATCTCTCTCAAGTTCAAAGTTTCACCAATCTCTAGGGCAGGGGCAAAATGCTGCCAGTCTCTTTGCTAAAACATCATAAGAGTCACCTTTGCTCCAGTTTCCAATAAGTTCATTATCTCCATCTGAGACCACCTCAGCTTGGATTTCATTGTCCACATCATTATCAGCATTTTGGTCAAAGCCATTCGCTAAGTCTCTAGAGAGTTCCAAACTTTCCCACATTTTCCCATCTTCTTCCAAACCCTCCAAACTGTTTCAACCTCTGCCTGTTACCCAGTTCCAAAGTTGCTTCCACATTTTTGGGTATCTTTTCAGCAGCACACACTCTACTGGTACGAATTTACTGTATTAGTCTGTTTTCGTGCTGCTGATAAAAACATACCCAAGAAGACTGGGCAATTTACAAAAGAAAAAGGTTTATTGGACTTACAGTTCCACATGGCTGGGGAGGCCTCACAATCATAGTGGAAAGCAAGGAGGAGCGAGTCACATCTTACTTGGATGGCAGCAAACAAAGAGAGCTTGTTCAGGGAAAGTCCCATTTTAAAACTGTCAGATCTTGTGAGACTCATTCACTATCATGAGAAAAGTACAGGAAAGACACATACCTGTAATTCAGTCACCTCCTACTGGGGGTCTTCCCATGACTCATGGGAATTCAAGATGAGATTTGGGTGGGAACACAGCCAAACCATATCAGAGGTCCATCCTCTTAGTTTTTCTTCCTTTCATTCCTTCTTCCTATGGCTCTTTTATAAACGAGCTGATGAGGAACTCTTCACCATGTAGTGTTCAGGTAATGATAATATTTGCTTAGTTCTAGCTTAAAAGACATTTGATACTACAAATTTCAATGTCTTTAGAGGTTCAACTTCAAACCCATAGCAAAAAGCAGATCTGAGTGAGGGCTGTGTCACTAAAAGATGCCATCAACATTTAATATTAAAGTAACTATTTTCAGGACATATTAATTGTACCCAATTAGCTAGGTTTCTGGTTTGTTCTTTATACTGTTGACTGAAAACACACCTTAAAATAAACTCCATGTTATTCTGGAAAAAAAGTTCCCATTAAAAAATTCTATTGTCAGAATTTATCTTCCTAAAAATATTGGTGCATAATAACTTAGATTGACAATGGGTTGAGATGTGAGAAACAGGAAGTTGGGACTGCTAAGAGTGTGCTAGGGAGTTATGAAATTGAGTAGCATTTTGTATCAATAAGAAGGGATATAACAGCAAATGCCTACTTCTTTCCTGATTCTGTGTTGTGGTTAACTTGATGAAAAGGCAAGTTTAAAGTCAACTTGAGATTCAGGGTTGCAATAAATTGATCAAACTCAAACTCAACTATGATTTAAAATTGCACTTGGACACTTAGAAATAGCAATTTGGTGCTTTCTGGGGATTTTCCTTTCCCCTTTTGCTTTCAAGTGTTAGAAAATAATGTGAAATTTTCTGGCCAGTTATAAACTAATGGAATATGTATAGTAAGAAGTCAACCACTAGTTAATCTCCTAAGGCAGACATCCCAGAACTGGTGGGTATATTTCCTTAGAATTAAAGTACCAGTTGAAAGCCTCATAAAGGAGAGTAAAGGGTCCATTAATCTTAATAAAACCCCAAAAGCATTTCCCATAATTTTTAGATTGGTAGTCATGTAATAGGAACTGTGGGAGGAAAAGGTAATTATATAAGAAAAGAAGTTATATACTCTATTGAAACAGAAGGGTCCATATTAAAGTTGTATTCATGGTCCATTCAAGATGAGTCTCCTGTAGAGAAAAAAGGGGGCACAGAAAATAAATGATATATTACACTATGACATTCCTGTGACATGAACGATCATTGTCTGTCAGAAGCATATGCCCTTAACTCACACTGTGCTCATTCCTTTTGAACAAAAAGCCCAGAAATATTGAATCTTCTCAAAATATAATTATAAAAGTTTGTGGTCTTGAAACTTTATTACTTGACTTTATTTTTTAGAGCTGTTTTTGGTTTATAGAAAACATGAGCAGAAATTAGAATTTCCATGTCACTTCTCCCCACCTCTATCCTTCATACAGTTTCTCTTCTTACTAAGATCTTGCATTAGGATGGTACATTTGTTACAAATGGTGAACCAATATTAACACTCTATTATTGACTAAAATCCATAGTTTATATTAGGGTTAATTCTCTATGTTGTACAGTGCTGTAGGTTCCAAAAAATGCACAGTGATAATTTCATGTATGCAACATTGGACTATCATATATAATAATTTCACTGCCCTAAAAATCCTATGTGTTCCAACTATTTATTCTTCCTTTCTTACTCTAAAGCTCTGAAAATGACTGATTTTTTAATTGTCTCTATAGTGTCGACTTTTCCAGAATGTCTTATAGTTGGAATCATATAGTAAGTAACCCACTCAGATTGACTTCTTTCACTTAGTAATATGCACTTAAGGTCCCTTTATGTCTTTGTGGCTTAATGGCTGATTTCTGTTTGTTGCTAAATGGTATTCCATTAAACAGATGCACCAAATTTGTTTATCCATTCACCTTCTGAGGAATTTCTTGGTTGCTTCCAAGTTTTGGCAATTATAAATAAAGCTGTTGTAAACATTTTTGTGCAGGTTTTTGTGTGGACTTAAGTTTTCAACTCATTTAGGTAAATATGAAGGAGTGTGATTGCTAGATTGTGTGATGAGTTCGTTTCGTTTTGTAAGAAACTGCCAAAACTGCCCAAACTGTTTTCCAAAGTGGCTATACCATTTTGCCTTCCCATCAGCCAAGAAAGAGAGTTCTTGTTGCTCCACATCCTTAACAGCACTTGGAGTTGTCAGTGTTTTGAATTTTAGCCATTTTAATAGTTGTGAGTAATATCTCATTGTTGTTTTAATTTGCAATTCCTTAATGACATATGATGTTGAGCATCTTCTCATAGGTTTATCTGCCATCTGTATGTCTTCAGTGAGGTATCTTTTAATACCTTTTGCCCACTTTCCAGGCTGTTTGGTTTCCTATTTTTAGGTTTTTAAGGAATTTTCATATATTTCATATACCAGTCCTTTATCATGTATGTGTTTCTCTTAATACATTGCCTTAATGCTATCTTTTACAGTAGCAGAAGTTTTGAATTTCAATAAAGTCAAATTTATCAATGTTTTTTCAAGGACCATGGTTTTGGTGTCATTGCTACATCCAGCTCATCTACATTGTTTCCTATGTTATCTTTTAGGAGTTTTATACTTTTACATTTTACAAAAGTCTATGATCCATTCTGAGTTAATTTTAGGGAAAGATATAAGACCCTTGTCTAGATTAATTTTTTTGATGTCCAGTTGTTTCAGCACCATTTGTCAAAAAGACTATCTTGTCTCCATTGTATTGCCTTTGCTCCTTTGTCAAAGAACAGTTTATTATATGTATGTGTGAGTTCTCTACTCTGTTCCATTAAAGTATTTATTCTTTAGCCAATACCACAGTCTTGATACTGTAGCTTTATAGGAAGTTTTAAAGTTGATAGTGTCTGTACTGTGTTCTTAATACTCTGTTGCCTATTCTAAGTCTTCTTGCCTTTCCATATGAACTTTAGAATCCGTTTGTCAATATCCACAAAGTAACTTGCTGGGATTTGGATTGGTTTAAATTAAATATATAGATAAAGTTTGTAAGAACTGACATCTTAATAATATTGAATCTTCTCATCCATGAGCAAGGAATTTATTTGGATCACTGATTTCTTTCATCTTACTTTTGTGGTTTTCCTCATAGAGGTCTTGTACATTCTTTTAAATATTAATATTTATTTTTTTCTTTGGTGCTAAATTAAATTGTGTTGTTTACTCATATTCATATTTCAACTATTAATTGCTGGTACAGATGAAAGGTATTCAATTTTGGTATTAACCTTGTACCCTGCAACTTTGCTACAATTGTTTATTAGTCTCAAGAGTATTTTTTGTCAATTCTTTGAGATTTTCTACATATATTGTTATGTTATATGTGAACAAAGAGTTTTATTTTTTCCATCCCAACCTGTAAACTCTATTTCTTGTCTTGTCTTATTGTATTAGCTAGGACTTCCAGTACAATTTTGAATAGGAGAGGTAGGATGGTAGGACATCATTATCTTGTTCCTGATCTTAGGGGGAAAGCATCAAGTTTCTCACTATTAATTGTGATGTTGGTTGTAGGTTGTTTTAGATATTGGCAAGTTGAGCAAATTTCCCCTCCCTTTCTAATTGATGTATCTCTAATTGAGGTATTCAGATCAATTACATTTAAAGTGATTATTGATGTAGTTGGGTTTTTTAATTTAATTTTATTTTTTTGAGACAGGACATTGTTCTGTTGCCCAGGCTGGAATGCAGTGGGACACTCACAGCTCACTGCAACCTTTGCCTCCTGAACTCAGGCGACCCTCCCACCTCAGCCTCCCAAGTAGGTGGGACTACAGGTATAAACCACCATGCCTAGTGACTTTTTGTATTTTATATGAATCTATTTTCTTAGCATAAAAAATAATACTTAAAAATTTTTTTTAGTGGTTACCCTAGAGTTTGCAATATACATTTACAACTAATCACAGTCCACTTTGAAAAAACAGTGTATTTGTGTTAGTCTGTTTCCATTGCTATAAAGAAACACCTGAGACTGGGTAATTTATAAAGAAAAGAAGTTTATTTGTCTCTCAGTTCTCCAGGCTGTACAGGAAGCCAGGTTCCACCATCTGCTTCTGGTGACGGCCTCAGGAAGTTTACAATCATAGTGGATGGCAAAGGGGAGCCAGTGTGTCACACGGCAAAAGAAAGAATAACAGAGAGAGGGAAGAGGTGGCAGGCTCTTTTAAACAAAAATCTTACATAAACTCTCATTACCATGAGGGCAGTATCAAGCCATTCATGAAGGATCCAACTCCATGGCTCAAACTTCTTCCACTAGGCCCACATCCAACACTGGGGATCACATTTCAACATGAAATTTGGAGGGGACACACATTCAAACCATATCAATACTGCTTCATGCTTAGTGCAGGTACCTTATAACAAAGTATTCCCAATTGCTGCCATTCATGCAGATTTTTCTTTTTTCTTTTATTTTTTTTGAGACAGAGTCTCACTCTGCCACCCAGATTAGAGTGCAGTGGCACGATCTTGGCTCACTGCAATCTCTGCCTCCCAGGTTCAAGCAATTCTCCTGTCTTAGCTTCCTGAGTAACTGGAATTACGAGTACGCCCACCATGCCCAACTAATTTTTGTGTTTCAGTAGAGACAGGGTTTCACCATGTTGGTCAGGCTGGTCTTGAACTCCTGACCTCAAGTGATCTGCCCACGTCGGCCTCCCAAAGTGCTGGGATTTATAGGCCTGAGCTACTGCAGTCAGCTGCCATTCATTCTTTAAAACATTGCTGTTATTAATTTTATTTATTCATAAGCTATAATCACAAAATAAATTGTTCTTATAATTTCAAACTGCTCTTAGACTAATATTTAAAAAGAAAAATAATATATGAATATATGTTATTTTACTTTTGTTTACTGCTTCTACAACAATCTTACTTTTTTTTTCTTTTTTTTTTTTTTTTTTTAGACGGAGTCTCACTCTGTCGCCAGGCTGAAGTGCAATGACATGATCTGTTGCAGTGACGGCTCACTGCAACCTCTGCCTCCTGGGTTCAAGTGATTCTCCTACCTCAGCCTCCCGAGAAGCTGGGACTACAGGCATGCACTGCCACGTGCCGCTAAGTTTTGTATGTTTAGTAGAGATGGGGTTTCACCATGTTGGCCAAGATGGTCTCCATCTCTTGACCTCATGATCCACCCACCTTGGCTTCCCTAAGTACTGGGATTACAGGCATGAATCACTGCGCCCGGCCTCACTCTTCCCTTCTTTTCTTGATGTAGATCCAGGTTTCTGACCTATGAATGAAGTTCTTCATTCTCTCTGAAGAACTTTTAACATTTCTTGCAAGGTAGTACTATTGGAACAAATTTCTTCAATTGTTGTTTGTCCAAGAGTCATTCTTTCTCCTTCACTTTTCAATGATAATTTCACTGGATACAGAATTCCATACTGGTGGCTTTTTTCTTTTGGAAACTTACATATTTCACTTCACTCTTTTCTTGAGTGCATAGTTTCTGAAGAGCAGTCAGATGTAATTTTTATTTTTGTTCCTGTGTAAATAGGTTCTCCCCACCACCAATCTCCAGTTTCTTTGAAGATTTTATTTTTGTCTTTGAATTTCTGAAGTTTCAATATGATATGCCCAGGTGGAGATTTTTTGGTATCTATCCTGGTTGATATTCTCTGAACCTCCTGGCTCTGCGATTTGGTATCTCTTACGGCTTTTGAAAGATTTTTAGCCTTTATTACTTCTAATATTTCCTCTGCTCCTTTCTTTCTCTTTTTGAGTATTGATATACTTATTATGCATATATTATGCCTTTTGTAATTGTCTCACCATTCTTAGATATTCTGTTCTGGGTTTTGTTTTTTTTCATTCTTTTTTTTTTTTCTTTGCTTTTCAGTTTGGGAAGTTTCTCTTGATGTATTTTCTTGCTCACTGATTTCTTCCTCAGTTATGTACGTTCTATCCATAAGCCCATTAAACTCTTCATTTCTATTACAGCATTTTTTATTTTTAGCATTTTATTTTGCTTCATTCTTATTTCCTGTCTCTCTGCTTGTATTACTTATCTGTTCTTACATGTTGTCCCCTTTTCAACTACACCTTTTAGAACATTATTCATAATTATTGTAACTTCCTGGTTTGATAATTCCAAAATCTCTGCCATATCTGAGTATGTGAGCCTGGTTCTGATGCTGCTTTCTCTCTTCAAACTGTTTTTATTTTTATTTTTGGTTTTTTTCTTTTTTTGCATTTGTTCATGCTTTGTAATATTTTGCTGAAAGTCAAGAATGATGTATCAGGTAAAAGGAATCAAGGAAAATGGGACTTAATGTGAGGTTTTATGTTTGTCTAGCTAAGAGTTAGGCTGTGTTTACTGTACACTGTAGCTGCAGGTGTCAGGGACTAAAGTTTCCTCCAGTGTTCTTGTTTCTTTCTTTCTTTCTTTTTTTTTTTTTTGAGACGGAGTCTCCATGTGTCGCCCAGACTGGAGTGCAGTGACGCGATCTCGGCTCACTGCAAGCTCCGCCTCCTGGGTTCAAGCGATTCTCCTGCCTCACCCTCCCGAGTAGCTGGGACTACAGGCATGAGCCACAGCGCCGGTCCACTGTTCTTGTTTCTATCCCATCTTTTGTCTTTGAGTTTTTGTAGAGACTCCTTAAGTAGGATTTGAACCTGTAGTTCTTTTAGCTATAATCAACTATTATTATTAAGAGCCTGACTGATGGGTTGGTAAGGTGTAGGTAGAAAGGATGCATTCTGTAGTCCTATGATTAGGTCCTAGTCTTTTAGTGAGCCTGTGCCTCTGGACTGTGACCTTCACAATTGCTTCTCAGCCTCCCTCCCCATCCCCCTTAGGTGAGACAAGACATTTAAATGGGGGCTGGGGTTGTTTCCCTTCCCGCAAAGGTCAGTTAGGTTCTGGTAAAGTAGTTTCTCTTCTTTTCTTTCCTTTTCCTTTTTTTTTTTCTTTTCCTTTTGAGAAAGGGTCTCCCTCTGTCACCCAGGCTGGAGTATAGTGGCACAATCACAGCTCACTGCAGCCTTGACCTCCTGGCCTCAAGTGATCCTCTCACCTCAGCCTCCTGAGGTTGGATACCATACTGCTGGGCTCAAGTGGCCTACCCACCTTGGCCTTCCAAAGTGCTGGGGTTACAGGTGTGAACTACTGCACTCAGCCAAAAATAGTTTGAAGGAAGTCTTTGTTAAGAAAAACAGAACGCCCTGGGTGCATTTCAGGTGGTTACTATTCCTTCCCCTTGCCAGGAACATGAAGGAATTTTTCCTTGCTTCAGCCTTAGAACCTACTAGGGATCCTGGAGATAAAAATCATGAAAGTATGGGGTTATCCTAAAACTGAGTCTTGACAGATGTCTTAACTCTCAATCTAGTCCACATCGAGCCTTCAGAAAGTCACCATGTTAACTTTTCCTATCACTACTGCTTCCAGTGGCAGGATTTTGCTTCGGGCTTCTGCTCCTGGTCAGCTGTGATTCTTGGTATTTGTCCCTCCATCTAGTTCTGGGGGCCACAGTTAGCCCTGGAATCTCAATTCTCTGATGGATCTAAGAAGAGTTGTGCTTCTCAGTTTGTTCAGCTTTGTATATGTTGTGAGAATGGGAGTAATGACATCTAAGCTCTTTACATATCAGACCAGAAATCAGAAGTGATCCTAAAACTCTGATGATGCTTATCCATAAGCATCACTGAGAATCGGTGACAGAAAATCTCCAGTGAAAATCTATTGTACTGTGTTACTGGTACAGCTATTGTTAAAGTAAGCTTGTTATAATCAACAGCTGTTACACCTATACTGTAGCTATTTTCACCCTATATTTTAATATTTTCATGCAAGTTAAGGGCAGAACCAAGGGTTGTTTTTTTTTCTACACTCATGCCATTATATAACACATTAATGGGCACAAAATATAATCAATAAATATTAATTACATGAGCAAATAATGTAATTAGGGTCCACTTTCCTTTAGGCTAGTCAAAACCTACAAGCATATGAAAACCTAACCACAGATTAATGGCTACTTTTAAAAAATCCATTGCTTAAAATGCACTAAACTTTTTGAACAACTGGAATAAATAAATGTTAGAACACTGAATTAGCTTTAAATTATCTCCACAGGAAACCTATGCCTCCTATTGGGATGTCTGGTAGTGATGAGATAGTAACAATTCTTTAGGAGAAATAGAAAAATGTGATTTCAAGAACTGTTTCACAAGGAAAACTAAAGAATTGGGAACAATTTAATTTATCATTATAAAGCAGGTCGCTTGTGAGAATTTTTTTTCTGGAACCTTTGTATAAAACCCAGTTTGGTTTCATACTTCTTTTCTCTATAGAATCATTCTCCATAAATCCAGGGTTTCCTGGGGATTAGCTATTCAAATCACATGTGTAAGTCTGAAACCAGTTATAATAATTTACTTATAAGATAAATGTGTAATTAACAATAGGGAGAGAGGCTGTTCCCCACTAAAATCTGTTGATGCCTTTTGAAAAGTCTATAATTGATGTGCTACAAGAGCCTAAAACAGTGTTTTTCAATTGCCCCTTGATTTTTAGAACAAAAAAATGACTTCTTTTAAAACAGATTCTCCAGTCAAATTCATCTTGGAATTTTTTATGCAATAGCTTGCTCTTGTTAGAGAGATTATAATGAATGTATTATAACATATTGAAGTTTTTAAAAATTCTGCAATGGAAAACTACCCAGATTTTAATTAATTTGGTGACAGAACCCTTTGTTTACTTATTATTTTCCTATGACATCTATTACTATCTCATAAAACCCACTCTGGGATATATCCAATTAAAATATATTTTTTAAATAACCGATTTTACAATCAATGTTTTGGAAATCCAGGAAAGGTAGAGCTGAGCTAATGAATAATTTAATGCTTGCTTCGCTTTCGTGCTGATATGATAGATTCTGGAGGAGGGAGGTATAATAGAGACATAAGCAATCTAAAATGGGTAATATAGAAGTTCAAATTTTCCTTTAGCTGATGGACTTTTAATTATACCTGGTATCTACAATGACTCAAATATAAGAAGATTAAGTGAATGTTTTAAAACTGTGGTGGTAAATGTAAAGGTGAATAGATACCACTTGGAAGGTTTGGATTTGCAAATTGATTCACATTCACCTTGAATATCATATATTTTATACATTATATATTATGTCTATATACTTTTGTTTCTTTTTACTTAAAAATCATAGAGGAAAAGATTTCATTTCATATTTGTTTTCAATAGTCCGTGAGAATTTAATGTATATAATTTGGTGATAACATCGGCCCCCTGTAAAATATAGTTAGCATGTTATTTAAGCATAATTGTAGCAAATAAGATTCAACCTTAATATGTTGCTATCTGTAAAAGAATTGTATTAAATATAATTAAAATGAAAAACTCTTTCCATGTTAATGTAGCCATCATTCTGAACCAGTTGTTTTTCAGAATGATGCCTTTAGAGAAGCAACTGCAGAGTTAACACAAAAGCCCAAAGAAATGGAAGACACATTTAGCATACCTCCTAAAAGAGGAGTCACATTTTGCAGTGTTTTAGAAGATAGACAACTGAATTTAAGACGTTAATCAGTGTGGAGTGCATTAAAATTACAAGGCTGTCCTCTATGAGACTAACTGTATTAAAGAGAATTCAACTGGCCAAGTAGAGTGCTGATGCTTTAAACCTATATTGACTCATATTTGAAGTAGTAAGACATTTGACACTGGATTATTTATTTTAGTTTACATAGTCCTTGATGGCTTGAATGTGTCATAGATTCCTCAAATAACAAATAAAAGTTGGAATTACTTTCCATAAGAATTAAAAGTGGTATTTTGGTGTCCATACTGTGAATCAGTATAATTCTTCAGAGAAAGAACTTCAAAAAAAGCAAATAAACATGAAGGTGAATCACTGGTATGGGCCAAGTGATTGGATTAAATCTACTCTCATGTCCCTTAAAACTGTGAAGGATATACTGTCATGTAGTGTGATGTAAAGCACATGAGTTCTGAATTAGATAGACTGTATTTGAGTCTTGCATCTGGCAGTTTTTAGTTATATGACTGCAATGTATTTAATTTCTCTGAGTCTCAGTTTCCTAATAAAAATGATGGGATTAAAAAGAAAATACTTCTCTTGAAAAGCTACTGAATACAGTCACCATAAATGATCCAAAAGCATTTGGGAGGGCTCCCAGATAGCTGAACACATGAAGGTTCCTGGAGGGTGGTGCCCCAGAGGGGCATGGAATTTCCACACCCCTTCTCACATGCCTCACTCTGCGCATCTCTTCATCTGGTGTTCATCTGTATCATTTGTAATATCTTTTATAATAAACTGGTAAACCTAAAAAAAAAAAAAAAACTTCCAGTAGAAAAGTATCAAACTGAAAGATCTCGTGTGAAGGATCAGAAATCAGAATGGCATCAGACTTCTCAACAGCAACACTGGAAGCTAAAAGACAATGTCATAAGCCTTCAAAATACTAAGTGAAAATTACTTTCAATCAGTTATTCTGTATCTGACCAATCTTTCAATCAAATATGCTTGTATAATAAAGATAACTTTGGATAGGCAAAATTAAAAAATTTCAATATACTCTTTCCAGGAAGCTACTCAAGGGTAATTTTCATAAAACAAGAGGGTAAATCAAGAAAGAAAGGTTATAATCAGCAAATCTTCTCCTAACCAGGAGTAAAGGAGAAGGATGTACAATCCAGAAATCCATTTCATTAATTTTTAATGAGAAATATAATGGTCAAGTACCCTGAAACACTGTTTGTCATCTGGCTGTTAAATCTTTTCCCTAGAGGAAAACCTAGATAACAGACATGGTTCTAATCATAAAGCTGTTGCCTTGTTAGTATGAATTAAAGTGAAGGTAGATAATCTATGAGGCCAGGAAATCCATGTCCATTCTCAGGAATCCCATCCCTCCTGGGGTAGCGAGGAAAATATGTTAGCATTCTTATTTGATATATTATCTACATTTAATTGTCACCTTCTGTGTTAACTTGCTCTTTCTATTAACTAGATTAAATTGATGAATTAAACTTTATTTGAAGATTCCCAAAATTTCCTCAATCACCTATTTACAAACCATCTTTCTAGAGTGAATTAATGTTATACTTTGATGATTATGTATGATTCTTACTTCTTTTATTCAAAGAAAATAACTTTATTTCCAACTTCTGGGGGCATCTCACCATAGCTACTTATGTACTGACCACATACGTACCCCCAACAAACTGAATAAAATTAACAAGAATTCCCAAATAGAATAATCACAAAACAAACTCATAATTAAGAATATGCTCAAAACATTTACCTTATTCTGAGCATTTTGGTTGCAAGGAACATAAATTAGCTCAAGCAAAAGATGGCAAATTATAATGACAGATCTTAGTGTATCCAAGGAAATGCTATACAATCATGAACAAATGAGGCCTTTGGGGATTTCAACAGTGAGAGATTATGTATCAATACTCTAGGCTTCCACTACTATTTAGCTTAGCTACACAACTTTATAGTGTTTCATCATTAATGTAACTCAGCTATACTATGTATGACTATTTTCTGTTTCCAAGTCTCTTTGATTTTAGAATATGTATTTTCTGAGATCAAAATACATGTATATATACTCTACCTTGATCAGTCATAACCACTATTGTAATAACCTCTCACATGTATATACACATACATACACATATGCACACACTAATATACACACATCAACCATTCAAATCTGGTTTCAAACCTAGCAAAGAAAAGCAAAAATAAAAACCTTTGGTATAATTTCAGAATGAAGAACAAGTTTTGACAGTATTTTTTTAAGTGTCAGTTAGAAACATTATGTCAAAGTATAGAGTTGACCCAAGGTTCCTACACAGGTTTGTTAAACTTGATCTGTTCTCTAATTACTGATATTTTCACTAATCCCAGTCACCTTCGCACTTTGAATCATTAGTCACAGCGGGGGATTCTGATGTAGCGTGAATGAATCAATACAAATCCACCCTTATTACTGGAATACTATCTCAAATTGCACGCTCTATAGCAGGTAAGGGTAAACATCTTGATATGTAAGTGATTAATTACAATCACCATTAAAATCATGATAAGGAGCTTGTATTAAAACAAGTTAAAAGACAATCTAAAAATATGGAAAGATTAGAGAGCAGAGCAGCTGGAAGGGAAATGCTAGTGTTGGGGAAAGAAAAAACATTAAAAGTCAATGCCTAGATAGAGATTTAAGGGAATAGGAACATGGAGAAATAAAAGAAAAATGAAATATTACAGATGGACTTTGAAAAGTTGAGCCAACTTCTTGTGAGCCATTACATTAAGGCCCCATTTCAAAGGCAGTGTTCTGGTAATCGTTTGAGGACTCCATTCTCTTTACCTTACTATCGCGGGAACCCATCCCCAATATTTCAACGTAGGTTCTTTCTATTTTCCCTAAGTGTCAGCTGGTCTGAGAAATAAAGAGAAAGAGTACAAAGAGAGGAATTTTACAGCTGGGCTGCTGTGGGTGACATCACATATTGGTGGTTCTGTAATGCCTGCCTGAGCCACAAAACCAGCAGGTTTTTATTAAGGACTTTAAAAGGCAAGGGGGCATACAAACAGGGAGTAGGTCACAAAGATCACATGCTTTAAAGGGCAAATGGGAGAACCAAGATCACATGCTTTTGAGGCCAATAAAGATTAGAAGGCAAAGGGAAAAGCAAAGATCACAAGGCAAAGGGAAAAATAGAATTACTAATGAGAGTCTATGTTCAGCTGTGCACATATTGTCTTGATAAACATCTTAAACAACAAAAACAGGATTTGAGAGCAGAGAACCGGTCTGACTTCAAATTTACCAGGGCAGGATCTTTCCCCAACCTAATAAGCCTGAGGGTACTGCAGGAGACCAGGGTGTATTTCAGTCCTTATTTCAACCACATAAGACAGACACTCCCAGAGCGGCCATTTATAGACCTCCCCCCAGGAATGCATTCCTTCCCCAGGGTATTAATTATTAATATTCCTTGCTGGGGAAAGAATTCAGCAATATCTCTACTCTCTCAGAGAGTCTGTTTATAGACTCTCTGAGAGAAGAAAAATATGGCTCTAATCTGCCCAACCCCGCAGGCAGTCAGACCTTATGGTTGTCTTCCCTTGTTCCCTGAAAATTGCTGTTGTTCTGTTCTTTTTCAAGGTGCACTGATTTCATATTGTTCAAACACACGTTTTACAATCCATTTGTACAATAGCGGTCCTGAGGTAACGTACATTCCCAGCTTACGAAGATAACAGGATTAAGAGATTAAAGTAAAGACAGGTATAAAAAATTATAGGAGTATTATTTGGGAACTGATAAATGTCCATGAAATCTTTACAATTTATGTCCAGAGATTGCAGTAAAGACAGGCATAAGAAATTATAAAAGTATTAATTTTGGGAAATGATAATTGTCCATGAAATCTTCACAGTTTATGCTCCTCTGCCATGGCTCCAGCTAGTACCTCCATTTGGGGTCCCTGACTTCCTGCAACATGTTACCATTGCATTTAGGTATCTTTAAACAAGGGGATCTTACAGCTATATTGAATGACATGAGACTTGTTTCAAATGAGAGATTAATACTTTCAAACTCATCTATGATATGCAGTTTCCTGATCTTGAATTCACAGTCTCCCAAGTGACCCACAGATAGAATTTGAGGATCTGTAAACTCAGTTGAGAAAGATTATATCTTTATTTTTATTAACAGCCAACTTGAATTTAGCATTTCCTTCAATTGTGATTATAAACAGCAAACCACAGTAGTATTAATAATACCTAGAACTGTGTCATGGATAGAAGTCATATATATTTTCATGTCACATTACAATTGTTACCGATACCTCAAATTATAATTTATGCTTATTATTCCTTTGAATTTACAATAGTTATTAGATTTGCTTCTACTATCAAATGTGTCAATAAATACTTCTATGACTATATCACAATTTATTCTTTTTAATATTTTGATAACTATATTTCAATATAATTGGTTTCATTTATTTGTGTGTGTATGTGTGTGTGTGTGTGTGTGTGTGAGACACAGGGTCTCACTCTGTTGCCCAGGCTCGAGTACAGTGGTGCGACCTCCCAAACTCAGTTGATCCTCATATCTCTGCCTCCTGAGTAGCTGGAACTACAGGTGCATGCCATAATGCCCAGATAATTTCTGTATTCTTTGTAGAGATGGGGGTTACAACAGGTTTTCCAGGCTGGTTTCGAACTACTAGGCTCAAGGAATCTGTCCACCTCAGCCTTCCAAAGTGCTAGGATTACAGGCGTGAGCCACCACTCGTGGCCTATAATTGGTTTCATTTGTATTCTTATGTATTTTATTTTAGGCATTTTAAAATATGATTGTGAGAAATGTTTCATAGATTCCAGGAAGGTTCATGGAACAAAATTTTAAGACTCCTAATTAAGGGGACTCAAAGTATCAGTGATATGATTTGGATGCTTGACTCCTCCATATCTCATGTTGAAATGTAATCCCCAATGTTGGCAGTGGGGCCTAGGGGAAAGTACTGGATCATGGGGGCTCATTCCTCATAAATGGCTTAGCACCATCCCATGGGTGATGAGCGAGTTCTTGCTCAGGTATTAGCAGTTCACATGAAACCTGGTTGTTTAAAAGAGTCTGGGACCTTGCTCTTCTGTCTCTTGTATCTGTCTCACCATGTGAAATGCCTACTCCCACTTCCCCCGCCATGACTGTAGGCTTCCTGAGGCCCTCATTAGAAGCAGATGCTGGCACCTGGCTTCCTGTACAGCCTGAAGAAAAGTGAGACAATTAAACCTCTTTTATTTATAAACTACCCAGTCACAGGTATTCCTTTATAGTAATGTAGAAATAGACTAACACAATCAGTGATTCAGTAAGCATTTTCATGTTAATTAAAAATAGATTTTTAAAATAAGTAACACAGGATCATTTTTAATAGGAGTATTTTTAAAAATATCAAATAGTATAGAATATAAATAAAATAGTATATGAAAGAGTCCTAGACAAGTGTGGTGGCTCACACCTGTAATCTCTGCACTTGGGGAGACCAAGGTGGGAGAATCTCTTGAACCTAAGAGTTAAAGACTAGCCTGGGCAACATACTGAGACTCCATCTCTAAAATAAAAAAATTAAACAACAACAAAAAAGAGTTCCCTCTTACCTCCATATACTCCTGTTACTCAGTTCATACCATAGTGTGTATTCCTCCTGATATTTTCTATGCATATTAAAAAGATTTTGTTAAACAAATCTCTTAAAAATATATAAATATATAAACAGAATCATAACATACATACTGCTCTACAACATGGCTTTTAAATTTAACAATATATTGTAGATATTAAAATATATCATTACCTATACTTTATTTTCTTTTTTCAAAATTATACTTTAAATTTTGGGGTGCATGTGCAGAATGTGCAGGTTTGTTACATAGGTATACATGTGCCATGGTGGTTTGCTGCACCCATCAACCCATCATCTACATTAGGTATTTCTCCTAATGCCATCCCTCCCGCAAACCCACTCCCCAGCAGGCCCCAGTGTGTGATGTTCCCCTCCCTGTGTCCATGTGTTCTCGTTGATCAACTCCCACTTATGGGTGAGAACATGCGGTTCTTGGTTTTCTGTTCTTGTGTTAGTTTGCTAAGAATGATAGTTTCCAGTATCATACATGTCTCTGCAAAGGACATGAACTCATCCTTTTTTATGGCTGCATAGTATTCCATGGTGTATATGTGCCACATTTTCTTTATCCACTCTATCACTGATGGGCATTTGGGTTGGTTCCAAGTCATTGCTATTGTAAACAGTGCCACAATAAACACACGTGTGCATGTGTCTTTATAGTAGAATGATTTATAATCCTTTGGGTATATACTAGTATACCCAGTAATGGGATTGCTGGGTCAAATGGTATTTCTGGTTCTAGATCCTTGAGGAATTGTCACATTGTCTTCCTCATTGGGGATTACATTTCAACATAAGATATAGAGGAGTCAAACATCCAAATCATATCACTGATACTTTGAGTCCCCTTAATTAGGAGTCTTAAAATTTTGTTCCATGAACCTTCCTGGAATCTATGAAACATTTCTCACAATCATATTTTAAAATGCCTAAAATAAAATACATAAGAATACTGTCTTCCACAATGGTTGAACTAATTTACATGCCCACCAGCAGTGTAAAAGTGTTGATATTTCTCCACAGCCTCTCCAGCATCTGTTGTTTCCTGACTTTTTAATGATCACCATTCTAACTGGCATGAGATGGCATCTCTCTGTGGTTTTGGTTTGCATTTCTCTAATGACTAGTCATGATGAGCTTTTCTTCATGTGTTTGCTGGTTGCATAAATGTCTTCTTTTGAGAAGTGTCTGTTCATATCCTTTGCTCACTTTTTGAGGGGTTGTTTTTTTCCTGTAAATTTGTTTATGTTCTTTGTAGATTCTGGATATCAGTCCTTTGTCAGATGGATAGACTGCAAAAATTTTCACCCATTGTGTAGGTTGCCTGTTCACTCTGATGATAGTTTCTTTTGCTGTGCAGAAGATCTTTAGTCTAATTAGATCCCATTTGTCAATTCTGGCTTTTGTTGCCATTGTTTTTAGTGTCTTAGTCATGAAGTCTTCTCCCATGCCTATGTCCTGAATGGTATTGCCTATGTTTTCTTCAAGGGTTTTTTAATGGTTTTAGGTCTTACGTGTAAGTCTTTAATCCATCTTGAGCTAATTTTTATATAACACATAAGGACGGGATCCAGTTTCAGCTTTCTGCACATGACTAGCCAGTTTTCCCAACACCATATACTAAATAGGGAATCCTTTCCCCATTGCTTGTTTTTGTCAGATTTGTTAAAGATCAGATGGTTGTAGATGCATGGTGTTATATCTGATGGTCTGTTCTGTTCCATTGGTCTATATATCTGTTTTTGTACCAGTACCATGCCATTTTGGTTACCGTAGCCTTGCAGTATAGTTTGAAGTCAGGTAGCATGATGCCTCCACCTTTGTTCTTTTGGCTTAGGATTGTCTTGGTTATATGGGTTCTTTTTTGGTTTCATATGAAATTTAAAGTAGTTTTTCCCAATTCTGTGAAAAAATTCAATGGTAGCTTGATGGGCATAGCATTGAATCTATAAATTACTTTGAGCAGTATGACCATTTTCACAATACTGATTCTTTCTATCCATGAGCATGGAATATTTTTCCATTTGTTTTTGTCCTCTCTTATTTCCTTGAGCAGTGGTTTGGGGTTCTCCTTGAAGAGGTCCTTCACATCCCTTGTAAGTTGTATCCCTAGGTATTTTATTCTCTTTGTAGCAATTGTGAATGGGAGTTCACTCATGATTTGGCTCTCTGTTTGTCTGTTATCGGTGTATAGGAATGCTTGTGATTTTTGCACATTGATTTTGTATCCTGAGACTTTGCTGAAGTTGCTTATCAGCTTAAGGAGATTTTGGGCTGAGGCGATGGGGTTTTCTAAATATACAATCATGTCATCTGCAAACAGAGACAATTTGACTTCCTCTCTTCCTAACTGAAAACCTTTATTTCTTTCTCTTGTCTGATTGCCCTGGCCAGAACGTCCAATACTATGTTGAATAGGAGTGGTGAGAGAAGGTATCCTTGTCTTGTGCCAGTTTTCAAAGGGAATGCTTCCAGCTTTTGCCCACTCAGTATGATATTGGCTGTGCATTTGTCATAAACAGCTCTTATTATTTTGAGATATGTTCCATCAATGCCTAGTTTATTGAGAGGTTTTTGCAGGAAGGGCTGCTGAATTTTGTTGAAGGGCTTTTCTGCATCCATTGAGATAATCATGTGGTTTTTGCTATTGGTTCTGTTTATGTGATGGATTATGTTTATTGATTTGCATACGTTGAACCAGGCTTGCATCCCAGGGATGAAGCCGACTTGATCGGGGTGGATAAGCTTTTGGATGTGCTGCTGGATTCGGTTTGCCAGTAGGTTATTGAGGATTTTTGCATCGATGTTCATCAGAGATACTCGTCTGAAATTTTCTTTTTTTGTTATGTCTCTGCCAGGTTTTGGTATCAGGATGATGCTGACTTCATAAAATGAGTTACGGAGGATTCCCTCTTTTTCTATTGTTTGGAATAGTTTCTGAAGGAATCATACCAGCTCCTCTTTGTAGCTCTAGTAGAATTTGGCTGTGAATCCATCTGGTCCTGAACTTTTGTCGGTTGATAGGCTATTAACTGCTGCCTCAATTTTGGAACTTGTTATTGGTCTATTCAGGGATTCGGCTTCTTCTTTGTTTAGTCTTGGGAGGGTGTATGTGTCCAGGAATTTACCCATTTCTTCTAGATTTTCTAATTTGTTTGTGTAGAGGTGTTTATAGTATTCTCTGATGGTAGTTTATGTTTCTGTGGGATTGGTGGTGATAGCGCCTTTATCATTTTTTAGTGCATCTATTTGCTGCTTCTCTCTTTTCTTCTTTATTGGTCTGGCTAGTGGTCTATCTATTTTGTTTATCTTTTCAAAAAACCAGCTCCTGGATTCATAATATCATTACATGCATTTATCTCATTATTTTTTCAATTGTGGAATAATATTTCATGGTATTGTTAGATCACAAATTACATAATTGATCTTCCATTAGTGGGTATTTAGATATTTTCAAACAATTGCAGTGAACATCGTTATTTGAAGTGATATTGAAAATACTTAACAATCGTTGTCATGGGTACTGGCCAATAAAATGGATCCCAACTTTCATGCTGAAGGGAGTCCTAGTGGTGCCCTCCTGGGCTACATATTAACCCTTTCATTGCTGGACCACAGACAAGCCCACTGCAGAGGGCACAGAGGCTGAGGTATTGGGTGAGGTAATCAGCAAGTTCTGTGCAGCAACCACTTATCAATTGGCTCAGAAGTATTTCTGTGTTTTAATAACCAGTATGGCTATAACTTTGCCTAATGGCTGACTTTACACTCTGCTTGTCCATATATCTTTGAGCATTTGTGAGTACATCTACTGCTTAAACTGCTAAAGTACAATTATTAGTTTAATATAAATTTATATTTAATGCATAAATAATGTCAAATCGCCCTTCAAACAAAGTGCACAAATTTATTCTTCCACTTAAAAACCTTCAAAAACAATATCATTTTTCATCTTTGTCTATATGTGTATATTCTAATACTTAATTTTATCAAATGTCAATCTTTGCTTATTATGTGTTAATGGAATTGTATCCTGCTTTCTTTTATTTTGCATTCGTAAAATTATGAGTGGGGTTGAGTGACTCTTTATAGGTTTATATGTTAGTTGGCCTTTTTTTTATTTTTAGCCCAGCCACTTTGAGTTCAGTACTTTGTCCATTCTGCTACTGAGTTTTCATTAGTTTTTAAAAAATGAATCTTTATGAGTTTTAAAAACATTTATTAAGGACATTAGCCCTTTAACTAATTTTTTAGTTTGTCAGCCTCATTTTTTTCAGGTTTATTGGTGTTTTAAATACACAGAAAACTTTCTTTTCTATGTAGTCAAAATTATCTGCCTTTCTCTTCTGAATTCTAGATCTTATATCACTTTTTAAAAAGTTTATTAAAAACAGTCTTCTTAGTTCTTTTTTTTTTAAAGCTACTTCTATGGTTTTAGTTTAAATTTATTTATCCATCTGGAATTTATTTTAGTATAATGAGTGAGGTAGAAATCTCACTTAATTATTTTCCAAATGGCTAGCCAGTTGTCCCAACACTATTTATTGACTAATCAGGTTTTCCTCCACAGAGTATACTAAATACTTAAATATACTTACATCCATTGTTAGATTTTTTGGTATTTTCTATTGCTCTTTTATTCTTATTCTGGTATCATACTATTTTAGTTACTATAACTTTATGATATATTTTAGTATTTACAGGATTTTCCACTTTATTATTCTTTCCTTTAAAATTTTCCTCAATAATCTAATGCATTCAATCATCTGTCATGTAAACTTTTAATTTTTTTCACATTTCATAAAATTAGTTTTTTTCTTTTTTTGCTGTTGTTGTCCCAGGTTTACTGAAAATATTACAGCATTGCAGAAAGATTCAAACACCTCCCCGAGGGGTTTTAAGATTCATCCTAACTGTAGGCGGAGTGACGTGCAGGTTGTACAGACTGCCAAAGTCCAAAAGTTTCTGTATTTTCGTAGTGCCAGGATCTACTTGAATGATCTCCTGATCCAGGGGACTGAGACCTCAAGAACATAATTGTCTCTCTTTTCTCTCTCCTCCTCCTGCAACTTGATGGAGGTACCTCACACTGGGACCCTCTGAATCCACTTCATCAGATGGATTACACAGCCTACTATCTTGTTCCGGAGATTCTGGCAGGGGATAATGGCAATTTCCTCGCACACATGCTTGTTGGGGGTGGAAGTCATTGCCCAGGCACGTGTAGTACTTTTCTGTAATGACCCAGGCCACCTTTCTCATGGTTTTGGTGCAAATGTGGCCCATGTTGGTGGGTCCTTGGTAAAAGCACAAAATTAGTTTTCTATTTGGGATCAGAGTGAACTCATAGATTAAAAATAATATCATTAAAAAGTTGAGTCTCTCTAGAAAAATAATGTTGTCTTCCACTATAATGGCATCTTCAGTGGAATTTTATGTTGTCTTTACTTTTTAAAAACGTTTATTCCTGGCCGGGCACAGTGGCTGATGCCTGTAATCCCAGCACTTTGGGAGGTCAAGGCAGGCGGATCACCTGAGGTCAGGAGTTTGAGACCAGCGTGACCAATATGGCAAAACCCCATCTCCACCAAAAATATAAAATTAGCCAGGTGCAGTGGTGCACGCCTGTAATCCCAGCTACTCAGGAGGCTGAGGCAGGAGAATGGCTTGAACCCAGGAAGCAGAGGTTGCAGTGAGCCAAGACTGAGCCACTGCACTCCAGCCTGGGCAACAAGAGCAAAATCCCATCTCAAAATAATATTTATTCCTAGATTTTTGATTGTTCATTTTTATTGTGAATTGAATCTTTTTTCTTGTATAATTTTAAGCCAATTTTTTAGCGTGTATAGAAAAGTTATTGCTTTGTTTATTTTTTAAACTAGTAGGATTACTGAATTCTAATTGTTTCCCATTGTTTTAATTTGCTTTCTTGGGTCTTCTAAGTAAACAACCACACCACTTGCCAATATTGGCTCCTGTTTATGATTTTCATATCTTTTATTTCATTATCTTGTCTAATTGCATTTTCCAAATAGGAAAAATATCAGAATACTAAAAAAGAAATGGGGAATTTCTCCAAGGACAAAATTATATTATGAGTCTTGGATAAACTAAAATGCTAAGAATAACTCTTTTGCCCAGGAAAGCACCTTTTGTATATCATTTTCATTGTATAAATCACTCTTGGTTACATTTTCAAGCTCAGCACATGCTCCCTGCCCCATAATTGGTCTAATAATTTTAAAGTAAAAATTGATAGCTGTGGACAGCTATAAATAACTGGCATTCGCACCATGCTTTCAAAATGCACTTGTTTAGTTTTATTTTGCCAATAACTTAAACCATATGGAAAGGGCAAATTCTCCTTCACAAATGCATTCTAAAAATAGCACGCAGTAAATGATAGCATTTGACAAGTTTTTACCAATTTACTGATTCTCAGAGACAGAAAGCCCAGTTGCTATAATCAGTTTAAAGTGAAAAAACATGCACCTTTCCAGTCCAAGGTGTTTTTTTTTTTTTATCTTGTATTAAATCATGTTTATAGAACAGCAGCTTTGCCAGACAGGTTGCTGTGTATTCACTTCTATTTTCTTTGCTACTGTTCCAGAAGCTGAAGGGTCAGTGATGAGGTTGGTAACTTTTAGGAGCTTTAAGTTGAAGACATCAACAGACTTCCAGATGTTCTAAATCCTTTAAATATCAAAGTGTGAAACTGATGACTGAGTTTCACCACACCTAAAACATCAACTTAGTTTCCTTAGCTGACATGCTGTGGGGCAGGTATAGGGACAGAACATGAAAAGGAGTAATGCCCAGAAACTGATTATTTACACCATTGACCTTCTTTTCTAACAGGGATGTGAGGTGAAGGTAAAAGTACCTAACAACACCTAGATTTGAGCTGTGAATATTTCTTTGCATGGGATAAAAAGTAACCCCTCTAATGTGCTTATGTGTGTCATAGCCCTTTTCCTATATATTGAACACTTGGACTTGGAGCACGAGCAGAAAGAGGTAAGAAGATGTTAGAGGCTAAATGAAGTCAAAGTTATGACTGAAGAACAGGGAGTTCTACACAAGTTAATTCTACTGTGTTTCCTGGTGAACACAAGTAGTTCTTATCTACACTCATTGTGAAATTGCATATTCCCACCTTTTTTTTTTTTGTATTTTTTGTAGAGACAGAGCTACAAAAGTTAGAAACATTAGTATATCTGGCTAATTTTTACATATTTTTGTAGAGATAGGGTTTGCCATGTTGTCCAGACTGGTCTCCAACTCCTGGGCTCAAGTGATCCTTCTGCCTTGGCCTCCCAAAGTGCTGGGATTACAGGCATAAGCCATTGTGCCTGGGTGATGATCTGTATATATTTACTATTTTATTTGGATCTCTATTGAAGATTTACTTTTTTCCATGAGGCTGCTATTCTAAGTAACTTAATAAAACTGAAAAATGACTAAATTTGGTGAAACTATTGAATGATCTAGATCGAGGTTTAGGGGATCTTGTAGTCAATTATTAGTCGAAGCTTTTCATAAGGACCAGGAGCATAAAAGAGAAAGCAGACAGGTGAGAAAGGATAATGTTACAGTCTATGCTTTGAGTGTTGAAAAGTAAAGATAAGGTAAGATAAGCAAAGATGTAGGCTGAGATGGTGCCACAGGCCGTTATGTTTGCTGAAGATACTGGGTTACAGTTGAGTGCCAAGTTTTAAAAAATTGAAAACAGAAACAGACTACAAGACAGTGATTTTCAATTTTTTAAGTTGACAAAGCAGCCATAACCCTTGGTACTCTGATACTCTACTCCAAAATAGTTACAGATTTATGACATTATATGACAAGGAATAATTTTACCATCAGTAACTAGAACTGTGTTTGATGTATAAGGGTTTCTGAATCTCAAAAAGAATAGTGGATAAAATTTACAATTATATATATATATTAGGATGATAGATATCTATCCTAGTTACTTACATACCTTATTTAATTTGAGGGACTAGCCTTGCTGGTTGAGTAATAACTTAAAATTTAATAATTTCGGCTGGGCGCAGTGGCTCACGCCTGCAATCCCAGCACGTTGGGAGGCTGAGGCAAGTGGATCACTTGTGGTCAGGAGTTCAAGACCAGCCTGGCCAACATGGTGAAACCCCGTCTCTCTTGCAAGGGAAAGAAAATCAGTCCCCAGGGTGTAAACAGTTCAGATGAAAATAGGTCAGAATGCTGTAAGAATGATTTTTCCAAGAGATGGAATTAAAAGACTACCTGATTTGTCTAAACTTTCTTCATTTTTTTTTCTTTTTTTCAGAGAAAGGGTCTTTGTTGCCCAGGCTGGAGTACTGTGGCACAATCATGGCTCCCTGCAGCTTCAAACTCTTAGGCTCAAGCAATCCTCTTCTTTCAGCCTTGCAAGTAGACAGGACCACAGGCATGTGCTGCCACTCCCACTTAATTTTTATATTTTTTATACAGATGAGGTCTCCCTATTTTGCCCAGGCCAGTCTCAAACTCCTGACCTCAAGCGATCCTTCTACCTCAGCCTCCCAAAGTGCTAGGATTACAAGTGTCAGCAACTGTGCCTGGCCCAATATATCTAAACTTTTAAGGGGAGATTCAAGCAAGTGGCAGAGAGGTGACGGGCTGAATTGGAATTCATGGCAAGTATATTAAAAAAATTAAAATACAGGAAAACAGTATGGCGATTCCTCAAGGATCTAGAGCTAGAAGTACCATATGACCCAGCCATCCCATTACTGGGTATATACCCAAAGGATTATAAATCATGCTGCTATAAAGACACATGCACATGTATGTTTATTGCGGCACTATTCACAATAGCAAAGACTTGGAATCAACCCAAATGTCCATCAGTGACAGACTGGATTAAGAAAATGTGGCACATATACACCATGGAATACTATGCAGCCATAAAAAAGGATGCGTTTGTGTCCTTTGTAGGGACATGGATGCAGCTGGAAACCATCATTCTCAGCAAACTATTGCAAGAACAGAAAACCAAGAACCGCATGTTCTCACTCATAGGTGGGAACTGAACAATGAGATCACTTGGACTCGGGAAGGGGAACATCACACACTGGGGCCTATCACAGGGAGGGTGGGGGGGAGGGATTGCATTGGGAGTTATACCTGATGTAAATGACGAGTTGATGGGTGCTGACGAGTTGATGGGTGCAGCACACCAACAGGGCACAAGTATACATATGTAACAAACCTGCACGTTACGCACATGTACCCTAGAACTTAAAGTATAATAAAAAAAGAAAAAGAAAAAGAAAAAAAACCCAAAAGCCATAGCAAATATATGCAAAAATATAGGCACTGTTCACTTCTTACAAGTGCACACTGCAGCTGACACTAACTGTTTCGGTCCTTTGGAAAAGCAAAATGAAATTATTAATTTGAATTGCTTTTCTAAATATCCCAAACAATGGGTTTAATTTATTTCAATAAATCAATCATAATTATAGATCAAAGTAATAGAAATGAATTTGCATCACTAAAAATCATTTAAAAAAATTAAAATAAAGAAAAAATGAGGCAATTATTAACTCCAGGCATAGGGTAAAAAATAAAAGTAAAGAAAGCAAAGTCATTTCAATGGCACAAGTTTGAAGAGCCTTTAAAAAGTCCTGATATGAACACTGAACAATGATCTGACTAAAATTGTGCCTCAACAGTAGTGGAAGGATAAGGGATGGGAAACAAATGTATGCATGATAGGACAGGGAGAGGAAAGAGACCCACATGCTAAGTTCTAGTAGGAAGTTGGTAGATGATGTCTACTGCTAAAAAAAGTAAGGTAGCATCACAACCATGTGTTTTTAGAAATCTGAAAGTAAAAAAATATTTTCTAACAGTATTATTTTTCATAATAGTTTATGTAGTTTTGGTAGAATAATTTAGCTCGTTATGTGTATGAACACCTGATAAAAATAAGAACAAAAAGATTTTCTTTTGATTACTAACATTTTCTTATCACTAAGACTATTTGGAGTGTAAAGACCTCTTATGTTGAGCTCAATTAAAACCATTTTCATATAGTAATTCATAATTAGAACCCATACTATTATAACATATAAATGTCTTTTAATTTTATATCTTATAAAATCTCTTAAAGATCCCTTTATAACTATCTCATCCTTAATGTATTCTGTATTCTTGTGAGCTAGGCATTATTTTCCATTTAAAGCGAAGTTTCAGAGAATTAGAAAAATTTTAAAAATTGCCCAACATCTCTTAGAAATTTTGAGAGAGTAACAAGATCAGAACATAACATTCCAAATTATTTGTCTTTATGCCACAAAATCATGTTGAATTTTCCCAAATATTTAAAAAATAATAAACAAAAACCCCAAATAATTTGAGTATGCCGAAAACAAAAAAAAAGAAGCAACAACATTGGGACTATTGTAAACTAATTGTGCATATTTGACAAGGACTCATGAATTCCTCTTAGATATAAAAGTAGAGAAGTCAATTTCTTCCAAAGCTGTGACAATAATTGACTGAAGACTATTATAAATAAGTTTAAAAAGCAGAATAACCAATAAGATCAAGTATATAATCAGTGGATAAATATGGTAAAGACTAATTACAATATTCCTATGAAATCAATGAAGGGGAGAGAGCTACACACACACACACACACACACACACACACACACACACCAAACACATAAAACTTTATTCCAATTATTTTCTATCAGTGGAGTCCATTATTTCTGGTTTTGATTGGCTCTCAGTTTACTTCTTTTAGATAAGAATACTATTTAAATCTAGTTTATATGAAATTCTTTCTCTTTAACAAAATATTAAAAGAACGAAAACAAGTGGGCAGATATAAAGTTGGCCTCAGATTTCTCATCTACAGAATTTGGATAACAGAACCCATGTAACAGAGTTGTGAAGGTTAAATAAAACAATGCACAGAAGCATCTGGCATAGGGCTTCAAGACATTTTAAAGACAAACTCTAATACCAATGCATTTGCTTAGTTCTCTGTCCTGTTCTTCCACTTAGGAAAATATCTTAATGGACATCAAGATTTTTAAGTTATGCAAGGTCCTGAGGCATAGTCTGGAGAGAGAAAATTGAGCTGGGGAAAACTGAAAAGTTGCTCTGCATAATATATTATGGGAACTTTCAATTGATTGGGCATGGGGGCACAGACTGGGGGTTTAGAGGTCTTGGACAGGGAGGAGAGGAATGTAATAGAAGAAGAAAACACAGTGAGAAATACCCAAAGATGGAAAGACAGCTCAGTTTAAAACAATCTTCTAGTGATTAATTTTACTTTTTTTGCATCTATGTTGGGCATATTTCCCTCCCCAAATGTTTTGTTTAATAAAAAGTTGGCTACTCACCCAACAGTCTTTTGTTAGTGGAGCTTTGGGAAATTAACAGGGGGTTAAGGATACAGACAAAGAAAGGTCACAGAGGCAAGGCAGTAAATAGGGATTGGGACTGGGAGTGAAAGATGACTGGATGCTGAGGCCTCTCCGAGGCCCCCACCATCCTAAGGAATACCTGGGAAATTGTAGAGGACTCTAAATTAATTTCCCAGTGTATACAGAACAAGGAGTTAATATATCTGTTTGCCTACCATACAAGGCTGGCAAATTTGGACTTCTCAAGATTAACATCATTAATGGTTCTTTCCTTTAGTTAAAATAATTTAAAGCACGAATAGTTAGAAGAGATGACAGCTAGCCATAAGTGCTTCTCTAAACAATGACACATAATGAGTAAGTTTTCATGGCATGGGGGTAAGAAATGTAAATGTTTAGAAATTTTAATGTTTTATACAACTTTTCACAAGCATTAGCTCATGTAATTGTCACAAAATCTCTGAGACTATGGAATCCCTTTTTATTTTTAATAAGAGAAGCAGACTTGGATATGCCAAGAAATTTGCCCAAAGGATCATAGTGAGAATAGGCTTTCTGCTGTACTACAAACAAACACAAACCTTAGTGGGGTGGAGACAGGACAAATCCGACCTAATTTAAATTTTGCCCATACTCTTTCTGAATAGACAAATCAACTTAAAAACTTTCTACATTCCTAGTATTATTGCAGCTGTCATTTCAAGACATTCATGAGTGTGATTTGGGTAATCTAAACCCAGAACATTTTTAAAATTTGCCAAAAATTAATGTGCATCCTAAAAGAGGTTACCCTCCAGCAGGATTGTTTTATCAATATTTTTATGAGGAGACATTCTACATTCCCTTCCATCTCCGTTCTTTCGTTTTCCATTATAGTTTAATAAGAAAGCTAATTATTTCAATAATCCCAGTCTATAAAGAGGAAATCTTTAAGCTAAAGTGAAATAAAAGCTAGTCTGTAAATATATCATCTTATTATCAAAGTACTGATGGAAATACGGGTCTAAACACAAATGAGGCAGAAATTTAATGCCATTTAAAAGCAAATACTCTGGGGAAGGCCAAAAGAAATTGGACTTAGGAATTGAACCACTAGAGAACCATTACAGAGATAAGAGACAATTACAGTTTATGTTATATGTTCATATTAGAGATATATTGGCTTGTGCATTCAAAAGTCTATGCATGAATAAGTGGCTATTATGTGACTCTGTATCATGTTTTTAATATTTGGTTTTCCTGTAACGACCTATTGGAAGCACATAGGAAATCAGTTTGGGTACCATATTTCTATTTCCCAAGTATGCAGTTACTCCCGCACTACCCTCACAATTGGCAGTGATTTCTGTTTACATGATTGGTGTTGAAAAAGCCAACTTTTCCTTGCTTTCTGGTTTCTATTCATAAGCAAAATGAAAATCTATTGATTAAATACTGGTGGAGGCAGTTTGTCAGCCTGTTTGTCAGTCTTCTCTTGAAATCGTATTTAAAATAATATATGAGTTTATGTTAAATCGATAGCTATTTTACTTACAAGTTGGATGTGTAAAAGGTTCTCTGTACCTGTGCTTTGCTAAGATTTAATGCTACTGAATACAAGGCACTCTTCTACCAAATATATCATGCCAAAAAGTAATGTAACAATGGAGCCCCCAAATCTGGGTGATCACAGCAGCATGATAGCAATAATGCTAACCTTTCTATATACCTTGGCATCATTGCTGATAAATGAAGATAATGATAGTGTATACCTCATGATGACTCAATCAACATTTGTTATTTATTGTTTCTGGTTTCTTTTTAGCATAATTGTTTCATGATGAATGTATTTACTAGATGTTTTTAGCTGCAAGTGGCAGGCCAAATTGGTGTGATCCAAACATACAGAACTTTGTTCTCTCACTTCACAAGAAATCTGGAGATAGGCAGCTCCCTCAGAGGCTCAACGATGTCAAAGTGTTTGTTAATAAATGTTCCTGGAATTATTTTGCTTCCTGTGCTCCCAAGTCCTATCCATGATCACAAGATGGCTACAGCATTACTTGAGAATATTCAGAGTGGAAAGGAAGAAGGCAGGAAGAAAAGAGATTTTCTTTCCCCAAGGAGTAGAGTATCTCCTTAGGTCTCATTTTCCTGGACTGGGTTGCATTCAAACATGTAGACCAATAAAGAATGAGATCCCTATGACTAATGGAGACTAGTAAGAATTTATTCCCTGGGCCTGGGGTTAGGAGATTACTACCCAAACAAAATTGTGGTGTTATTCGTAAGGCAGAAGAGTAGAAAGGCATTGGCAAGGCAAACCACAGGGTGACTGAATGTTTCCTTCTAAGGTTCCTTGTGATCAAGCTTGATTAACACTGTAAAGCTGAATTATTACTGACCTATTAGTTTTTGTTATTTCAATATGTAGCAAAAGGAAGGCAGGATTCATTATTTGTTTTTGGCTTCTAAACAACAAAATAAAGAACAAGTCTATGAAGTTATATGAGGAAATTCAATGTGTGTAAGTAGGCCTTCTTTGCAGGGTGGGGGTGGTTTGTTCATTTTTCCTGATTTATCCAGATAAATGTTTTCATTGCTAACTATATCCTATATATTTATCCATAGTCTCTTTACATAAATACAGATTTGGTTTTTTTTTTTAAATAGATTGAACAATAATTCCTGTCTAGAATGAATTACACATGTAATATTATGCAAGATACCTTCCAAGTATCTTATTTTTGAAGTTCTACATACAGCTGATCGCCAAGAGAATTACTTGGCAGTCAATGTTAAATGGATAAAAATGTAAGTGGAAATTATATGTAAAACAACTGAACAGAAAACCATACACATTTGGAAACAATGCAATTATTTGGTTTGAGAACTTGCTTATTTAGTTTAAACATTCAAGGAATTTGATTACTTTACATTGTGAATAACTAAATACCAAAATGCCATTCACAGTGTAAATATCATTTCTTAGATTTGTTTTCAGGTTTTGTATTTATTTTATTTTTATTTTGTTTTCTACGAGGCAAGATTCTGACATCAGTACCATTCTTTCTCCTTTACTCACTGCTGCCTTTAGTATAATGCACACAAGAAGGCTCTCCCTATGCCAATCATTTCTAAGGTATCATAGTAGCTGAGAGTTATACAAGTATTCATGAGAACACCACATGAGCATTTGCTCATTTTATCCCTTTGTGACTGTTCAAGCCCCATTTCGGTAATAATATATTACAATATTTTATAAATTGTACATAACAATATATTACATCTAAAGACACAAGAATATTCTGACAAAGAACTGAAAAATATTTGAGATGTGTCAATCAACATAGAAATGGGATCAAGTTCCTTTAAAAAAGACTAAATTTTTGGTCTGAAAGTTGGTAAACTAAGAATGCTTTATTCCTATAAAAGGTTTCACAAATGATTTCTAACATACTGTAAAGATTTTTTTTCAGCACTTTAAGGAGGTTTTATTAAGTGCCTGCAGTTTGTGTTCAAAGAAACTTTGATGAACTCGGTGACCTATATGAAGTGGCTATGTAAGTCACTCACATGAAATGATATTGGTAAGAAAATGTATACATTTGACATCCAGGCAATATTTTCTTTTTAAGAGATTTTCAGGTCCAAAATACCTCTGCTAAAAATTAAACCAAAAGCCATGAATAAATAATCTTCAATCCAAGGCTTCATTTCTGATGAGGAGAGAATTAGAAAAATACACCATGGCCATCAGTCCTGAGAGGTGTGGTGACTATATTCAGAGATTGTCATCTGTGGTCTCCTAGCTTTAATTGGCCTCCTGGGGCACATAGAATGTTGTATGTTTGTCACACTTATAGAGATCTTGGCACAAACTATTTTCAGCTGTTTGGAAACTTAACATACAATAGAAAGGGCCTGCTGAGTCTGGCATTTGCTGACACAGCCTTGAAGTCAATGGAAAAGTCTGGCTTCTTTTTTGAGGTTCTCACAGTGATGGATCTGCAGACTGTAAAGTATACAAGAAGCTAAGAATCTCCCTTAGCATAGCCAAAGCTCTTCCCCACAGAGACTCCAGGGAGTCTTGGCTAGTACACTCTTTCTGCAGGGTCCTGGAATATTTTCACCTTCTCTACTTGAATATTAGTCTCCACAAGAAAAGATTTTACAGCATTTTGCCTAAATTTGCCAACAGAGATTATGCAGAGGTGGCAGGGTGGTAACCTGAGGGCTGAATCTAGTGCACAGGCATTTGCCTTTGTTTGCTTGTTTGGCTCTTCATAGCATTTCGCTTTGCTTTGTTTCATTAATTTGAGTTAACTGCCAGCTTTTGAAATTAGGACATTTCACATTAAAAAAAAAAAAATACCAGATTACTGATTTCTCTAGCAACACAAGGTCTGAGTTCCTGCTTGGCAACAGGTAACTAGGGCTGGGTAGCAGCTGCCCTAGTTTGGAGGGGATATGGGTCTCAAGTGCCAGAGACCCATTGGAGGGCCTCTTGCCTTTACATTCCCTGACTGGCTGTACTAGACACTTGAATTAGCAATAAACGTGCCTTTAAAATACAAATAGAACATGCCTTAAAATACATTTCAAATATAAGAAGCAATAAAGAATAATATTGCGTACAACATCACCACCTCTTAGCTTGCTTAAGTGGTAACATACTTTTTTTTTAAAGAAGTGAAACATTATATATACATTAATTCTTCCTGTTTATCCTCCCCAAATCTCAATCATCTTTCTCCAACCATATACACATGACTACCATTCTGATTTTGGTCTTTATCATTCCCATGCATGCTTCTTTTCTTACTTCTACTTTTGTCTCCATATAAATGACTTTTTAAAAATGTAAATAAGATCACAACTCCTTGTTTAACATTCTTCAATGACATTCTGCTATGCTTTATAACAAAATCAGAGCAGAATTTCCAGTCTCAGATCTTACCACTCTCCGCTTCCGCTGTGGCTTATCAAAGCTGGAGGTTTCACCTCTATTAAGAATCCTCCCTGACCACTTTATCTAAAATAGTCCTTCCATTCTGACTTGCCTTCCTATTTCCAATTACACTGTAAAACATCACCCTATTCGTTATTCACTTGGGTGTGATTCACACATCACACTCTGCAATCATATTGTTTGTTTATTAATTGTCTGTTTCTTCAACTTGAACATAAACTCGATGAAGGCAGAGTGCTTCTCTGTCTTGATCATGCTAGTATCTCCAACTTAAACTAGTGCCTACCATACGGTTGGTGTTAATAAATATTTTTTGAGTGAATAGATAAAAAATAGTTCTTCCTTCTTCTTCCCTGTAATTATCCTATGTGTAGGCTCTGCACTCTCTGATTCTACCTTGACTCCAAGGAAGAAAATTATTAGATATTGGAAAATCAGTCAAGAACAAAGTTCAAATTTTTCTAGTCAGCTATTTAAAATATGTATAATTCCTCCAAAATTTTAGGAAGATAAGCGAATGCCTTCCCACTGAATGAGCAGCTTTCTAGGTGAGCTAATCCATGGTTTCTAGTCTAACTATAGTAGTCCATTTCTACACTGCTATAAAGAAACACCTGAGACTGGGTAATTTATAAACAAAAGATATTTAATTGACTCACAGTTTTGCATGGCTGGGGAGGCATCAGGAAACTTACAATCATGGCAGAAGGTGAAGGGGAAGCAAGACACGTCTTACATGGTGGTAGGAGAGAGAGAAAAAGCGAAGGGCAAACTGCCCCTTTTAAACCATCAGCTCTTGTGATAACTCACTCAATATCACGAAAACAGCATAGGGGAAACCGCCTACATCATCCAATCGCCTTCCCCCAGATCCTTCCCTCCTACACGTGGGGATTACAATGTGAGATAAAATTGGGGGGGGGGACACAAAGCCAAACCATATTACTAACCAAGTTCTCTAGGGTTAATATAGCTTCTTGGCTGTAGACCTATGCTCCTTATGGTGGTACCATCCCCATTCCTACCATACTGTAGGTTCCTTAAAGTCAGGGACCCTGTTCTATTCATTGCTATATTCCTGTTGTTGAGCACAGTACCTAGCACATGGTACGTGCTGATTAAATGTTGATTAACAGAACCCAGTCTGTGGTTTCTTACCTAGGGACTCCTCTTTAAAAAAAAAAAAAAAAAAAAATCACAATCCCTTAAGCTCCCACTGCAGTTGTCCCCCTCCCTTCTCGCTTTCATTGTCATCACTTCCATTACTCTCTGCTTCAACTGCCGCCTCAGAGGTTAAATATCTGGGTTACTCCAGGCAAGCAAGGTATTCATATGGGATAAATATTCTCTCTGTAAGTTAATGTCCCTCAAGACATTTATTTTCTTTACCCGTGTTTCAGCATTCCCAATCTCTGAGACAAATCTTTTAACCTAAACATTGCCTCACAGCTGGCAGATAGTCTCCAGACCCACTGAACTCCAGCTCACTGTGAAAGCCAATAATTCACTGGCCTAAAATATGAGCAGCAGGGCAGAAGCCTGCCCCTCTGCTGCTGCAAGGAAATTTTATTTGAGAAACTCTAATTCTTAGTGATATATTTACTATATTCCCATTTTTTTCTTAACTTTATTGCCTCAACAGTAAAACTAAAACCGACCTTAAGTATTCAAATAGAGCAAGTCAGAAATTTAAAAAAAAAAAAAAGTCAAATGGACAATGTAGGGGCTGTCCTATGCATTTGTCTTACCCTCAAAAATCTAAGTCCTATGAGAAAAAAATAAACAGAAAAAAATAGTGCTCTTGTCAGTAAAATAGATGCCAATTTCTGATACAGAGTGACAGTTCAAGGAGAAAAGATAAAAACAAACTTGGGACTTTTAGAAAAATTTTTGAGAGAGGACGAATGAGATTTTCAGACCAATATGAAGCTAGAGCAATGCCAACATAACATGGGATTAGTATCAGTGTATTAACAGCTGTCATGGTGAGGTTGGCTTCTCACACTGTTATCCAGTTGGCATTTATTTTGAATGCAGTAAACAGGAATGGTGGGAGTGTGGAGCATGGGTGGGACTGCATTAAGTGTCAGACAGAATAATCTGTGAGATGAATGTGGCTCAAATGTTATGTCTTACAAATGCTGAACTTAAGTACAAGAAGAAACATGCTGCACTCAAGAGTTCAGTCCCGGGGACTGAAGCTGACTCACAGCAGAGCTAAATGAAGCTTCAGTTTTAGGTTCCCTTCTTTTACACAGGTCCCTTCCAAGGACCAGTATCTAATTTGTATCCATTATCGTTTTTCTTTCCAAATGCCGCCCCGACCCCTGCCATCAAATTGTACAAGTTTCAAACTCTAAAACACCTACATTTCCCCCTGCCAGACAAATTAATTTTTAAGGAGTTTCCAAAAGATGTTGATGAACATTATAAAGACATACAGGTTTTAAAAAGTATGTAAAGAACTGCATTCTGGGTGCAGTGGCTCATACCTATAATCTCAGCACTTTGGGATTGCTTGAGTCCAGGAGTTCGAGATCAGCCTGGGCAATGTGGTGAAATCCTGTCTCTACAATAAATACAAAAAACAAGCCAGGTGTTGTTGTGCACACCTGTAGTGCCAGTTAGCCAGGAGGCTGAGGTGGGAGGATCACCTGAGTCCGGGAGGTCATGGCTGCAGTGGGCCATGATTAGACTGCACTCCAGCCTAGCGACAGATGGAGACCATGTCTCAAAAAAACAACAACAACAACAACAAAAAACAAACAAACAAAAAAAAACTGCAGTTCTGAAAAACAAAAATGAATGAATGAATAAATAAATATGTAAACTATATCACTTGATATTTAATTGGAGGCAAATTTTCATAACCCCTCATCAAGAGGTTTAAGATGCTATCTCTTTCCTTAAAGATAGTATTGGGTAATTTAGGAATCAAGACATAGGTACATAAAAATAACTATTGTCTTACTATTGAGAAATGGGAGGTATTCTTTTAGCAAATACTTATTAATTGTGTCTTTTTTCCAGGCACTGCTCTAGGCCTCGGAGATCCAATAGTTAATAAAACAAAACAATCAGCCTTCATGGAGCCTACAGTTGAATGGGAAAGAAATTGAAAAAGTAAATAAATGAATAAATTAAATATTTAAAAGTTATAAAAAGTTCTGTTAAAAAAAAAAAGATATCAAGTTGCTAAGACAGAGATTAAAGAAGAAACCTCTTTTACCTTGGGCAGCAGTCAAGATTTGCGAAGGTAACACACTTGAAGGAAGAGATAGCCATGAAAAGAGATGAAAGGACGTATGTTCTGGGCAGATGTGTAAAGACCTGAGGTGAGAAACAGCTCAACATTCTTGAGCAACAGAGGAAGCCAATGTGGGTAAATACAGTAAGTGGCCAGACACACGAGATGAAGCAAGCAAAAGATCCTTGGTATGTTCTGCTTGCAAATAGAGATTTCTGAATATTTGCTGCATTACATCTCTTCCTTAACCTGGGAAGTGATGGAATTGAAAAGTTAATTTTTGTTCTTAGAACATAGTAATACAAGTAATACAAGATCCAACCACTGCATCCCAAGAAGTAGTTTATAAAAGTTACAGTAAAGGAAGAAAAATTAAGTATGTGTTGTTCTATAAAATTCTTATATCCCCTTTTCTGTCATATATATGTGTGTGTGTGTGTATATATATGTATAATATATATACCTGTTGATTTGTGTTTCTATCAAGTTAGAAGATGGTGAAAGCCTACCTCTCAAAGTCCCAAATAAGAAACATTGTCATTGGATGTCAACACTATCATTCATATGGGTCATAAAAGAATGGGTAAGGCTGTACTCCACTCCCACCATTGGAAGAAATGAGCAACCATATTCTTAGACTTAATTATACATGAATCTTTTTTTATTTAAAAAATTATTTTTAAAATTAAACAATAAGAATTGTACATATTCATGGGGTATGTAGTAATGTTTTGCACATATAATGTATAGTAATTAGATGAGGATAATTAGCATATCCATCATCTCAAACATTTATTTGTGTTGGGAACATTCAATATCCTCCTTCTAGCTATTTGAAGCTATATAATAAATTAGTCTCTACAAACATACCACCCTGAATGTGCCCAATCTAATGCATCTTGAGGTTTTTTTTTTTTTTTTTTTTTTTTTGCGACAGAGTCTCGCTCTGTCACCCAGGCTGCTGTGCAGTGTTGTGATCTCAGCTCACTGCAACCTCTGCCTCCTGAGTTCAAGTGATTTTCGTGTCTCAGCCTCCCTGAGTAGCTGGGATTACAGGTTTGTGCCTCCACACCCAGCTAATTTTTGTATTTTTAGTAGAGACGAGGTTTCACCATGTTGGCCAACATGGTCTCAAATTCCTGACCTCAAGCGATCCGCCCGCCTTGGCCTCCCAAAGTGCTGGGATTACAGGCATGAGCCACTGTGCCCGGCCTGATGGATCTTATTTAATCTTCCTGTCTTCAGTTAGGGGAGAAGAGGGATAAGAACAGCAAGTACAATTGTCCAGAATTCTGAAATTAAAAAAGAAATACTATCAGCTGAGGCCTGAGGAACCGTGTGGGTAAAATTTCATTATTACTCAATATTAACTTGGATAAAAATAATAAAAGGAATTTTACTGAAAACCTTTTGGCTGGCTTCTTTCTCTTGGAACTCTCTATCTCCATTTTGCTTCTTAATGAAAGAATCAGTTAATTCCAGCTCAATAATAAAGAGGTAGGCAGGGGCCTGATAATACCTGGTTTTGAAGTCACTGGCATGGAGGATGGATTTTGATTTAAATGCAGTCGAAAGCCACTGAAAAATCTTAGCTTGGAAAATTATTTGGCTCGATTTATGTTTTAAGAAGCTGTACATTTTAAGAAGTAGCACAGGCAATAAGTTATATAAAGGGAGGTTAGTGTGTGCTGATTATAGAGAAGAGTGGAGATAAAACTGGGCCCTTAAACGATAGGTGGATGACAGGAGAGAGATTAAGAGAGGGTATTCATGGTAAGAGCAATGAAATGAGAAAAGGCTTTGAGATGGGCTGGGTTGGAAGAAAGTAGGGAATATACCTGCCTGACTGAGGTATATTAAGTTCTGATCAAATTGTAGTTAGAATCTGTTTATCAGACTAGGAACATTAGGTAACAGGAGACAAGAAATTTCATATGTGTAACATAATGGAAGTAAAGCTTCAGAGACATGAATTTAATGGAAGTGTGAAAAAAGACTTCTTTACAAAGTGGAGAAGGAACTTAAAAATTAAAAGCAATAAGAAAAATCAGAGCAACAAAATAAAGCCTGAAGTAAAATATACATTTCCTTTCTTATTTCCAGTTAAAACCTAAAGAAGTTTGGCAAAAGCTGTGTTATTCTTTCAGAGGCTGACCGGGGGAAACAGAGAAGCGAGATCAGGATAAATGCAGCTGGGGCTAAGACTAGCTGAAAGATGGTTCCCAAAGGAAGGTGGCATGAATCAAAATTACACTGAACTTGGCGATTTGGGCTTGGGTATAATTCGAGTTGATATTCAATTAGCTTAATTTGGAAGGTGGCAGGTGGTGGCTGATGTCCCGTATATGTGTTGAAATAATCATTAGTCAGATGTTAGAGTCAGGTAAGTATCCTACTGGGGATAAAGGAGAAGTTCCAGGAATATACTGGAGGCTAGGTTATCTGTTAAACCCATGACAGAAGTTAAGCAATTGATCACAGTTTAGTCAATATACAAGTAACCCAGGTTGCATTTTGCAATCCAGGTTCTAAATTCAAATAGGTGAAATACTAATGAAATATCCCAACCACTGGGGAAAAGAGGCACCTATGACATTGCAAGCTTTAGTTCCAGTGCCCTCAGGACCTGAACAAATCTGAGATTTCCTAATGCAGGGAGGGAGTATAATGTAAAAGAGTCCAAATACCTGGGCTTACATCCTGAGTTCTGTCACTTACTAACTGGGTGACAAGTCATAATCTCTTAGGCTCATTTTCTATTTCTAAAATATATGGATACTGATACCTAAATGGCACAGTTGCTATGATAATGCTTGTAAAAGAGCTTGATACAGAAAATGATTCAATAAATGTCAGGGAGTTTGTTTTGTTTTAAATAAATGAGATAATTAGCAAAAATGGTCTAGGGTCTAGATCAAGTGTTACCCTGAAGGGTTATTACACAATCTGAGATACTTGCTCATTTCCCCAGTGCTCTGAGACAGAGGTCACGGGGATTAAAAAAAAAAAAAAAAAAAAAACGTTGTGTCTCATTGGACCACAAATGAGCACATACTGATGGCAAATAATGAGGATCATCAGACATAATGGCTCAGAATGTTGAGTGAGTCCTTGGCGATCCTGGTCTTTATGTTCCTTTCTAGAAAGTGGGTATTTCATGACATTTTAGAAAAGGTTGCTTAGAGTCCAAGGAGAAACTACTATAAGCATCACCTCCAGTATGAAGACATTTAAAGAATGACAGAGCATCAGGTCACTTGGCAGTTGGTACAGAAAGTACTCCACACTAATAAATCTGTGCACAGAAAACCCAGCTATTCCCACAAGAGAAGGGACTGTAAAAGACGGACATGATACTTTTAAGTAGAATGAGGGTAAAATCATGCTAAAAGTAAAGTTGTTACAGAAAAAAATGGTGGGTATTGACCAAGTGATGTAGTAGAGTTACTGAATTTGATTCTATAGAAGAGAGAAACGATTGTTTACACAAGTCCTGTGTTCACCTAGAATTCTGCATTTCCACCATTGCAGCACTTACCATTCTAGAATGTAATAGACCACCTGTTTCCCTCACTAGATCCAAGCTCTGTAACAAGATGAAGTCAATCTAACTTTACAGTTCTATCCCCAGGGTTTACGCACAGTGTTTGACACATAGTGGATGCTCAAAAAACACTTGATATTAAATGAGTAATCAAGCTAGTATCATGAAAAATACATGTAGAAAATAAGGTAAATTTAAGGATTTTCAAAGGGAGAAAAAAGGAGATGCAATGTAGCACACAGGTAGATATATTAACAAGTGAGGAATCAACTTCTCCATCCATGCCCATGATGAAAAAAGTGAGTAAAAAAAAGATTAATTCCGAGTTGTGAGTATATAGTAAACTTTAAACTGTGGCCATAGCAGCTCAAAATCAGACGTAAGCTCAAATCAGATGCAAGCTCCATTTATGGTAAAAACCGGTTGTCATTTTATTCTGGTTTATGACTTAAAAAGTTAAATATCATTGGTTCTTTTACATATAGGAACCAGTCTTGGCAAAATTTACAAGAAAAGGAGATAGATTCTTACAGTATAAAAGTCAAATGTAATCAAGCATAGTAAAAACGATATGGTTATTAATTCAGCACCGAAGAAGGCAAGACTCCAGGTCCAAAAATCTCACAGACTAACTTTGACAAACGTGACCCATGGGCAATGCAGGATGACCAGGAGGTGTTGGAATTGGATGTACAGATCTATTGCTATATGTTACAGCTGGATTTAAGAGACCCCCAAAGCTAATGAATATTACAAGGAACCAGAAACTCCCTTGACAGCCATGTATACATGTGTAAAATAACAAAGGATCTGAATGCAAGTGTTTGTACTTCATCACTCAGCCTGAAATTCTATCCAATTCATTCAAGCCCAGAGAAATGTGCAGCTTTAGCAAAAACCAGTCCATCCCTTGAAACAAAATATGAAAGTTACCACTGACATACCCACTTTTCTAGCCCACTCTTCATTTCAGATGTTCTTAATAGAACTCAGACACTGCATCTGATCAATCCATATTAAGGGGCCAGCAACACAACTTGACATTTCTTCTGGAAAATTACATGTGTTAGTACAAAATCTGGGCATTTGCCACAGGGTTATTTTGTATTAAGTGAAAACTGCTGCTAGAAGAACAAAAAATGTTGCCTGAAGAAAATTTGGACTTTGTATCCAGCTTAATTTGATATAGAAATTCAAAAAATGAGACAGGATAATATATTGCTTTTTCTACACTAATATTTATCCACCAAATCAAACTACTTTTGCTGTTTGTGTCCTTGCATTTTCTTTGATACAGTTTATCCCATATTAAATCTAACTTTAAAACAATAAACTTTTTTGAAAAAGTAATAAAACTTAGCTTGAGGGAAAAATTGACAAAGTTTGGATGGACTGGAGTAATTGGACAACCAGACACAGACTCTTTCTAGAAAGACTGCAGTTTTATTGTGGATAGTTTATATCTTTTCTTAAGATATAAAATATTATTATTTAATATCAAGAATAATTGCAACTTTTATTAATTTCAGGCTGATATAATAAATGTTGGAATCATTGTTTAACGACACAATCATCGTTTTCAAGATTTGGACATTTAAAAAGAAACGGTGTATCTACTGTAAGCCCTACCTCCTTAATGCATTCCTTAATATATACTGATTTGGAATGGCCAAAAGATGTTCACTAATACCATTAATCCAATCCAATCCAATCCAATCCATATTTGCACAGTTTACAAGACAAAAACACAAGCTCAAATTGAAATCTCATATTGGCAAAGTCACATTTAATGATAGCAGATTAGATCAGATGGGCAAAAGTCATGGGCATCAGTGCTCCATGAATCATGACAGCTGTCTTGGCTAGCCAAAGTTCTGCTTTGACCTCTCTCACCTCTTTTCTACTCCAGCTCTTGAGTTTGGAAAGCTTCAGAAATTAGTCCTAGATCCTCTTCTTTTCTCTATCTAGACTCTATTCCTAGGTAATCTTAACCACTTAGAGGGATCTAAATTACATCTCCAGCACAGACCATTCGCCTATACTCCAACTGCCTTTGACATATCCACTTGGATGTCACATATCCATTTTAGAATCCATTCTTCACAGGGTTATATTTTAAAAATAGGAAGGAGATCATGTCTCTTTTCTGGTTAAACTTCTTCACTGGCTTCCATGTGTCTTAGAAAAAAATTCAAACACCTTACCATGGTCTAAAAGGTTTGCCTGATGATTTCTTCCTAATTTTTCACATCCTCTCTCATTGCTCTCATTGCTCTTTCATTGCTCTATAGTTCCTCATAGTCCCTTGCAGGAACTAAAGCCTTTGGTCTTTCCATACCTTTACACTTGTTCCTGGACTGCTGTTTTCTCTGCATTTGTTCCCTTGAATTGTTTATTCTTTTTTTTTTGAGACGGAGTCTCGCTCTGTCGCCCAGGCTGGAGTGCAGTGGCCGGATCTCAGCTCACTGCAAGCTCCGCCTCCCGGGTTCAC
>NW_012101683.1:182132-184759 GCF_000951045.1 Mandrillus leucophaeus | reverse complement strand
ATGTTTTGCAGAAAATAATAATGTGCCTGTTAAAATATTAAGTGAAAGTTAATTCTAAGCATTGACATATGTGGAAACTTAAGTATATAAATATATATAATTTAATATTTTTTACATTTTATATAGTTATATACACATGTCATATTTTACATATTATAAATAATTATATATACATATATAATTTTAAATTACATTTTAATTTTTTCCCGATTTAGTTCACACTCTGTGCAATTTATTTAGTTGGCATATTACTTCTTAAACATAAAATTTCTGAGGAGACTGTTGGTTGAAAAATAAAGTATATGAAGTTTTCATAAATTTTAAAAGGAAATAATCTAACAGCTATGGTAGCGTAGGGATTAATAAGCAAGGTCTCACAGTGCTCGTGAAGATGTGTATTGTTAATCTATTTTCCGGAGGTCAATTTGGTCTTTATAGTGAACGTCTTAAAACCATGTGTACCTTTTTGTCTAAAATATCCACTTCTAGAGTTTCATCCTAAGGAAATAGATAAAAGTATAGAGTTGCATATACAGAAATGTTCACTGTATCATTGCTTATCACTTTAATATAATTAACAATCATCTAAAAATACAAAGAGGGCCAGGTGCTGTGGCTCACACGTGTAATCCTAGCACTATGGGAGGCTGATGGGGGAGGATGGCTTAAGCCTAGGAGTTCGAGACCAGGCTAGCCTGGGAAACATAGGGAGACCTCGTCTCTACAAAAAATAAAAAAAAAATTAGCTGTGTGTGGTGGCATGTGCCTGTGGTCCCAGCTACTCGAGATGCTAAAATGGGAGGACTGTTTGAGCTTGGGAGGTCAAGGCTACAGTGAGCTGTGATCACACCACTGTACTCCAGCCTAAGCAACAGAGTGAGACTCTGTCTCAAAAATAAATTAAATAAATAAATAAATAAAAATAAAAGTACAGAAAGAGAAGTCTGATTAAATATATTATAGTATATAGGTACAATGAACAATTTGTGCTTTAAAATGATTATCCAGATTACATATGCTAACATGGGAAATGTTCAGTGAAAAAAATGTTCAGTGAAAAAAATCACACTACAAATATTATGTGTAGTATGACCCATTTATATTTTTAAAATACACATTTGTACATGCATAAAGTGGACCCTGGACAATGAATGTGGGGGTTAGGGACACTGTCCTCCTGAGAAGTCAGAAATCTCCCCCAAAATTTTACCAAGAGCCTACTATTGACCAGAAGCCTTACTGATAACATAGAGTCGATTAACACATACTTTGTATATTATGTGTGTTATATGCTGCCGTCTTATAATAAAGCAAGCTAGAGAAAAGAAAATTAATAAAGTCATAAAGAAGTGAAAATATATTACCTATTCCTTAACTGGAAATGAATCACTACAAAGGTCTTTATCTTCTTCCACATCTTCATGTTGAGTAGACTGAGGAGGAGGAGGAAGAGGTGGGGGTGGTCTTGCTGTCACAGGGTAGCAGAGGCAGAAGATGTGGAGAAAAGGGGAGGTAGAAAAGACAGCCACACTTGGTGTAACTTTTATTGAAAAATGTCTGTGTATCAGTGGAATCGAACCTGTGTTGTTCAACCAGTATATAACTCTGTGTGCATGTGTGTATACGCACTTCTTTGTGCATGAAATAAAGTTTACATTCACAGCATCCTCAATAGAATCTTTCATCATGAAGTACTCCAATATGGTGGTCTCTAGCCATTCTTATGGCTGTGGAGCACTTGAAGTGTGGTTAGTGAAACTAAGAAACTGAGTTTTAAATTTTATTTAATTTTAGTTACTTTTCATTTAAATACCATATAGGGCTAGTGGCTTCCATACTGGACAGCACAGATTAAGAAGGGTATACGCCATTATGTTAACACTGGTTATGATTTACTATTGTTTATTTTTTCTTTTTGTATATTTAATTTTTAAGGTTTACAAATGAATATGTATTACATATATGATAAGAATAAGGGATCCTTTTTGAGGTGTTGGGGGGGGGGAAATCTGAGCATAGGTCTAGTAGTCTGAAGACCTGGATTTGAGCACTAGGTCAGCTGTTTATTTGCTATATTAATTTTTACTTAAAGTTTTTAAGCCTATGTAATACCTGCAATACTTCTCATGATATTATCATTTCATGATGCTTTTTATTAAATTATCTAATGTTTGTGGCCGATGTCTTCATTTAGGGAAAGTTAAGAATAAAAAAGCATTATCTTAGAATTTCCATGTGAAAAAGGAACGAACAGAGAAGAAAGAAATGTGAGATACTGAAATCAACTTATAATTATGATGTTTATAAAATAGAAAATGAAAACTAAAAGATTGCATAGAAGGAAATAAGAGTGGGCACAGGTACCAAAAGCAAATGAAATTACTTGAGGCAGAGTTATTAATGTGAATGAAACCTTTGGCTTGTGTCTTATAGATAACTATTAACCATCTTAATAAGACATAACAAAAACAAAAACATTTGTTTAAGAATATCTCACTGATTAGATGAGTTATCCAAAACATTAATAGAAGTCATGCACTCTGATATAATTAAATTTCACTAATTAAATTTTAAAATCCACATGACTGTGTAATAATAATATGGCATTTTGTATGACCAGTATATAA
>NW_012101683.1:177360-180967 GCF_000951045.1 Mandrillus leucophaeus | reverse complement strand
TGCAGTGGCCGGATCTCAGCTCACTGCAAGCTCCGCCTCCCGGGTTCACGCCATTCTCCGGCCTCAACCGCCCGAGTAGCTGGGACTACAGGCGCCCGCCACCACGCCCAGCTAATTTTTTTGTATTTTTAGCAGAGACGGGGTTTCACCGTGTTAGCCAGGATGGTCTCGATCTCCTGACCTCGTGATCCGCCCGCTTTGGCCTCCCAAAGTGCTGGGATTACAGGCGTGAGCCACCGCGCCTGGCCTATATTTCTTACTTTATAGAATCTTGAGGATTATGATAATGTGTATACAGCACTTAGAATAGGATCTAATGTTACTATCCACTTGATAATCTCTCATTCATTGTTTCAAATTGTGGTTAGCCTCATTGCCTCTCTGAGGACTTCCTTTAAAGTTATCCTTTTATTAATCCCCACCCCCTTGACAAAATATTTGCACCTCTATTTTTTGTGTTTACTTGAATTACTAAGTTTCATGAAGAAATTTACTGCCAATCCAAACATAAGAATGGGTGTAATTTTGCTCAATTTTTGCAATTCCTGTTAAAGGAACAAAGGTTTCTGTGATGATAGTTTCTATAGCAATATAGTTAAATAAATTATGGAACTGTAGAATTTTAAATCCCAGATGAAGTTTATTTCCTCCAAGGAACTTTATCAGGCACACTGTTAACTTAATTTTTTAAAAAGAATTTGAGAGGATAATTTATATGCCATTCTCAAATGTTACACTTTTATAAACTAAAAATTCCTCTGAGGTAGTGGGAGAGGCATTAGACACTCTTATGTTCTGAATCTTACGTTAATGTCTCCATCTTACACTTATGGCATCATTACTATAACACCATGAATTCATACTCCAATTATTCTCAATTGCACATTGTCATACCTTTTTCCTTCTGAGATTACTTAAAAGTACATCATATTCACTTGTGGAATATCTAGAAATCACATTAATTAAGTGCACATGGTAAAATTACTTAGCATTCCAGGGTTTCTTCATGGTCTATACTTAGAGAATGTATTACCAAAAAACGAAGCAAGAACAATTAAATAAACCATAAGTCGAAGGAGTGATCAACTGTATTATTAGTATTTTTTTTTGAGATGGAGATCTTGTTATTTTGCCCAGGCTGTCCTCAAACTCCTGGGTACAAGCAGTGTTCCCTCTTAAGCTTCCTGAAGTGGGACTACAGGCATACACCACTGTGGGAATGACATATTTTAAAACTGTGCACTAGAAGGTAATGTGTGTTTTTTACATTATACAATTGCTACTAATCACTTACTGTAGAGAGGCTTTTTAAATTACAGGTTGAATCAAAAACTGCAGAAATTCTTTATAATTTGTCTTTAACAAAGTGCTATTGAAGCTATATATGAATATATAGTGCTATATATGAAGAAGACTCCAAAGATTAAGTTTCTAATCGTCAGTGAGAATGATTGAGCCGTAATTTAAGTCTTTAAACAACAGTGCTATTTTAGCAATGTGTTGAATTTCATCTTGCTCCTAGGTGTTAACATACCAGTGATCCAAATAATTTCATTAATGAGATTAGGATCTTTTGCCTTTCCTTATGGAAGTTTCTTTCTTTTACTCACACTGGTGTTATAGTTGTAAATGCAGAGTGTACATAAATATTCATTTCCTTTCCAAGTGATTATGTTGCAACTCCGTGTATTGAGCATACTTTCTAGTCTCTATTCTTGGAACATCTTCCCTCTTCTTACCTTTGTTCCTACAGGATATACTTTTCCTTCTGCATCAAGGCTCCCCCAGATCTCACTTTCTCCCCAAAACTTCTCAACCTAAATGTGAAGCAAACCATAATGGCTTTCAATCTAAATCTCACAAAGTGGGTAAGTTTAATGTGAAAATACTAATTTGTCTTTTTTTCCAAGCCCTCTCATTCCGCCACCCCAATGATTCATTTCTACCATACAGCTCTACCCTTTAATGCCCCTTAGCTTCTATTTTCTTATCAAACTTTACCTGCCTTGCATTCTATTCCTTCAGGGCTTTCTAGTGATGATTAGATCATATGAGAAACTAACTTGAGCTAATGTAACGTATAGAAGTAGCACTGCCTATGCTCTATAGGTATAAAACACATAATCTGAGAACGTGTGAGCTCAAAGAGGGCAGAGATCATCACTCACCTGGCATGGGAACTGGAACCAACAAGCCAGATTCTACAATTAGGAAAAGGCTTTGTTTTTAGTTAGTTTTATAGCTTAAGGTATATATTCTAAGTTTTGGTACTTTAAAGAAGACAAATTTAATGAACAGTAAAAATCTTCTTAGAGAACACAGTCTTTAAAAAAATCATATGGAGTAAAGAGATGCTATTGGAACTAGAATGTCATTAGTTTCAATTAAGTAAGTAGCCATTGTAATACATGCCTTCTGATTAGATATTACTTTCCTTGAGCATGTTCTGACACACCAGCTTAAAGGCCAAGTGACTTCATTCTTCCCATTATGGCAATTTCCCAGCATAACACACCCTGGAATGTATTATTGTGGTTTCAAAATGGGCTGTGTAGTGGCAATTTTGTCATAATTAAATGTTTTGCAGAAAATAATAATGTGCCTGTTAAAATATTAAGTGAAAGTTAATTCTAAGCATTGACATATGTGGAAACTTAAGTATATAAATATATATAATTTAATATTTTTTACATTTTATATAGTTATATACACATGTCATATTTTACATATTATAAATAATTATATATACATATATAATTTTAAATTACATTTTAATTTTTTCCCGATTTAGTTCACACTCTGTGCAATTTATTTAGTTGGCATATTACTTCTTAAACATAAAATTTCTGAGGAGACTGTTGGTTGAAAAATAAAGTATATGAAGTTTTCATAAATTTTAAAAGGAAATAATCTAACAGCTATGGTAGCGTAGGGATTAATAAGCAAGGTCTCACAGTGCTCGTGAAGATGTGTATTGTTAATCTATTTTCCGGAGGTCAATTTGGTCTTTATAGTGAACGTCTTAAAACCATGTGTACCTTTTTGTCTAAAATATCCACTTCTAGAGTTTCATCCTAAGGAAATAGATAAAAGTATAGAGTTGCATATACAGAAATGTTCACTGTATCATTGCTTATCACTTTAATATAATTAACAATCATCTAAAAATACAAAGAGGGCCAGGTGCTGTGGCTCACACGTGTAATCCTAGCACTATGGGAGGCTGATGGGGGAGGATGGCTTAAGCCTAGGAGTTCGAGACCAGGCTAGCCTGGGAAACATAGGGAGACCTCGTCTCTACAAAAAATAAAAAAAAAATTAGCTGTGTGTGGTGGCATGTGCCTGTGGTCCCAGCTACTCGAGATGCTAAAATGGGAGGACTGTTTGAGCTTGGGAGGTCAAGGCTACAGTGAGCTGTGATCACACCACTGTACTCCAGCCTAAGCAACAGAGTGAGACTCTGTCTCAAAAATAAATTAAATAAATAAATAAATAAAAATAAAAGTACAGAAAGAGAAGTCTGATTAAATATATTATAGTATATAGGTACAATGAACAATTTGTGCTTTAAAATGATTATCCAGATTACATATGCTAACATGGGAAA